>NC_057401.1:32833976-32898011 GCF_019320065.1 Cervus canadensis | reverse complement strand
TCTCCTGCAATGGCAAGGGCATTCTTTACCACTAGTGCCACTTGGGAAGCCCATCATCTTGCCCACTAGATGGAAGACACCTTGAAGATAGAATGGTGAATTTTTCAACTTTGATCTACCTGGTAATGTCAGTTACTCAACTTTATATTTGCATTATTATGCTTCATGAATGTATGCCCTTTTTTCTTTCATAAAATCCCTATGCTAAACCAAGTATTTTTGCTTATGTAAAGTCAAACCTGCTCAATCATTGCTCCATGTGACCTTTTCTTTCTTCTTCTTTTGCTGTTACCTTTTACGTTGTCTTAAAGGTGCAATTATGCTGTTAAGTTCTTTTACATCCTAATTACATAGCTCTAACTTTGTTGGCTTCCCTGGTGTCTCAGCAGTGTCTCCTGCCTGCAATGCAGGAGCCGCAGGAGACATGGGTTCGATCCCTGGGTTGGGAACATCCCCTTGGAGAAGGAAATGGCAATCCACTCCAATACTCTCGCCTGGAAAGTCCCATGGTCAGAGAAGCCTGGCCAGCTACAGTCCATGGGGGTCACAAAAAGTTGGACGCAGCTGAAGCAACTTAGCACACAGCACACAGCTTTATTCAGAATTTCTCCCTTGTCTTTTATTTTGCTACCAAATTTTCTGTATTGAGTATGTCACAAGAAACTAGCGTTCTTCTTCATCACATTATTCAAACTGTTATACATAGCACAGAGTCTTCCAAATGAGACCTAGTTAATAAACATGTTGAATTTGAATGAATCTTATCAGAGGCAGTTTATAAGTTCTTAAATATTTGACTTTTAGGAGATGTCCAAAATTTCTGTTAACTCATTTTATTATGACCTTGTGTGTGTCTGTGTGTGTGTGTGTGTGTGTGTGTTGAGATGATGGGAAAGAAAATCTAAATGATATAAGATCATTGGGAATTTATCTTTAATTATGCCTTCATCCAGTATAAAACTTGGTGCACATTGGATTTTTAGATTTTTCTTCTCTTTATTGACTTCATGTGTCAGAATGTCCAGTGCATTGGAGACTATCCAACACCGATGGTTAGAGTAATCAGGTCACTAGGTGATCAGTTTTCCAGCAATGAAAAGTACAAACTGACCCCATATATACCTATAGTTCCCTCAGGACAATCTGCTCAAAATATGAGAACAATGGAAGGAAAGGCAAGCATGTGCAATGTCAAGCTTATATTTATAAACATGAATCAATTCTAGTTGGATCAGAGCTAACTGAACATTTGTCTCAGACTTCAAGGAGAAGAAAGTTGAAAAGAACACTCTGCATACAGACATGCCATAAGGAGTTGTAGCACCTTTTAGTTGTGTCAAAGTAGTAGACAGTGTTCCCATAAAAATTCCCCTTTCTGTTCATGCAGAGATATTGCTTACTCTCCACTTTCAAACTGTATCCTTCTGCATTCATGTATTCTGCTAGAGGTTATCAGTCATAGCTTGGTAAAATGACAGGTCCTCAGCAATTTGTTCCCTCTCCCTCTAGAAGCCAGCTAACAATTGATGGGATTATATGCTTAGTGAGCTGGAGGCTGACAATATTTCATTATGACATAACAGCAACATTTACAAAAATAAAGCTTAAGTAAGCTTGGGAAGCGATTTCACCCCAGGGAAACTGAGAATATGCATTATTTTTCTGCATGGAATCAATAACCAAGAATATTTAATACTACACTATGACAGAATATCTATATGCATGAGTTCCTTAGTTAATAAACAACCTAATAATATTCTTCAAACTTCAAAGTTTATAAAGTTATGGAACTAAAGAGGGAGAAGTGAATCTAATTTGATTGTTGAAATGAATAAGGACATAGAAATGGTTGGTGGCATCTGTTCTCTATTTAGCTGTTCAGTTTCCTATGCAAATGGTCATTTCTAACAGAGTTGTTATTGCTTTAATATCACATATTTAAAGAAGAAATTGAAGTAATACAGAAAGAAAAAAGATTAGAAATTTCTCCACTTAGAATTAATCAAGGTGGATATGGTTGTTGTTGTTGTTTAGTTGCTGAGTTGTGATGGACTGTTTGCGACCCCTGGACTGCAGCATGCTAGGCTTCCCTCTCCTTCACTATCTCCTGGAGTTTGTAAAACTCATGTCCATTGAGTCACTGATGCTATCCAACCTTCAGATATTAAGTGTACAATATTCTAAACATCTATATACTTATGGAGAGAGAGACATAAGACAGCACTTCTGTAAAAAATAAAATTACATCTTGCATGCTGTTTTTAGCAAAATCATTAAAATTTATTTTTGTATTATATTTAACAGGGAGAGAAAAGGAAACTGAACTTAAAATGAAGGAATGGTGAAGCTCCAATTCATGTTTTTAAATTGGAGATAGTAGTTCTTAAAATATCCCTAAAATAAGAAAAAAAATTAAAAATTTTTTAATTTTATTTTTCTTTTATTTCTTTTGTCTCTTTGCTAAGTTTTGTAAATTAACATTATTATGTGACTATAGATCCCATGGTTATTTATTCTTAATTCTGTATTCAAATGTTCAACATTGGTATTTTACAAAGATCATCTATTATTAGTTAATTTATTTTTTATTTATCTTTGTTGTCCAGATTTGGTCATCAAGTAGTTGTTTTTTTTTTTTTATAGGATCCTGGATGCTATATTTCTTCAATCCTTTCATGCTTGAGAAAAACTGTGACTTTAATAAGCTTGAGATTTAATAAAGAATAATGTGACTAGTATAAATTTCTTGCTATACTTTCTATTTCTTAGACTTTTATAAATGTATATATTGCTCTGTTGTTCTCTGGCATGGCATGATGATGAAAAGATATTTAAGGCCACCCTGACATTCCTTCCTATAAATAACTCAATTTTTCATCAATATATTTAGCATCAACATGCATTTATATCTTTTCTTATAACCATGTGTGCCATATGACCTATTGATCCATTTCAGGCAAAATTTCAGCTATTATATCTTTGAACTGTTTTAAAAGACACCAATTATACTTGTGTTGGATGGTCTTTGTCCTATAATTTTATACTTTTCTGTTAGTTACTTTCTCTTATTTCTATTTGCTACTTCTCTACATCTTTTCTCCCAAGCAAGTAATTAAAATTGAGCTCTGTTAGTCCTTTAAAAGATATTTTTATTCAATTTGTTGGTTTGTAATAATGCCATTTTAGTTCTTTTTTCTGTAGTATTTCTTTTAATGTTACTTTGTTATTTTTAATAATCTCACTTTTTAGTACTTTTTCCTAAAATTCGAGTCTTCACAGAATTCTTCTTTAATATGAAGCAGTCATGAAGGCTTTCTTATGATGTTTAAGTTCTTTATCTGTCTTTGCACACTTTTGGTGTAAAATGTTTTCATGTTTGCAGTGACAATTTTTCACTCATCCAGACATTCTATTCCCAGGTGGTGCTAGTGGTAAAGAATTTGCCTGCCAGTGCAGGAGACTTAAGAAATGTCGGCTTGATCCCTGGGTCAGGAAGATCTTTTGGAAGAGGAAATGGCAACCCAGTCCAGTATTCTTGCCTGGGAAATCCCATGGACAGAAAGGAGCCTGGCAGGTGACAGTCTTTCATGTTGTAAAAGGTCAGACACTGATGTCTCAGTCTGAGCACTGAGACATTCTATCTTTGTTTAGCTGTGGTGATCTCTCCTTGACTCTTTTACTCCTTTTTTAAGATCCTGAACATGGAATTCGTGGAATAAATATAGGTACGCATGCATGCTCAGTCACTGGAATAAATGTTGCCTTCTAAACACTCCCCTCAAGTCTGAAGGTGCAGGATAGGGAGGAGATTATTTGGAAGTTTCTGCAGTTGGAGGATTGAACTTTATTTGTTCCTTTGAACAAGTAAAGGATCTTGTTAAAACCCTCCAGTTATGTTCAGTATATATAACGTTATGGTTGAATTGTGTCTTTCAGGTTGAAGCCCTAACCCCCAGTGAATGTGACCTTATTTGGAAAAAGAGCATTTCCATAGGATCAAGTTAAGATAACGTTATTAGGGTGGACCCTAACCTAATGTGACTATGTCTTTAAAAAAGGGAAATTTGAGCATGGTGACAGGCACAAATAAAGGCATAATGACATGCAATGCTGATGGCTGAGACTGGGGTAATACATTTATAAGTAAAGAAATATCAAAGATTTCAACAAAAACCACAAGAAACTAGGTGAGAAGCATGGAGCAGATTCCCCCTCACAGCTCTCATAAGGAACCAAGTCTGCTAGCATTTTGCCTTCAGAACTGTGAGACATTTCTATTGTTTAAGGCACCCAGTCTGCTGAACTTTGTTATGGCAATCCTAAGGAACTAACACTTAGGAATGTTTCTTTTTCTTCTGGGTAAAAAGGAAATTCAGCTTTGACTCATTCTTCCAATTCAACATAGAGGTCTGAATGTTCAGGAAAACATTATTTTTAAAAAACCAAAAAAAAAAAAAAAAAGATAAGAAAAATAATGCCTCTGTGGTTTTGTCATTGTTAATTCTTCTCAGATGGAGACAGGGAACTTCACCTGGTACTTTCTCTTTGTATCTTACCATATTCTTAAGTTTCAAAGTAGTGAAAGTGAAAGTCACTCAGTCATGTCTGACTCTTTCACTTGTCAGGTTCCTGTCCATGGGATCCTCCAGGCAAGAATACTGGAGCAGGCAGGCATTCCTCTTCCTGACGGAGAGATCGAATCTGGGTCTTCTGCGTTGCAGGCAGATTCTTTAGTCTGAGTCTTAACTTTACTATTCTTTTATTCTCAACAGCTCATTAAATTTAGAGATAGAAACTTTTTCAATGTAGATTTTACCTATATCCTTTATCTGGAATCATGGTTTGATTTAGATTTCTCTTAAAAGAAAAAAGTCATCTATGTGGTGCTGAATATAGTAAGTCTTAGGCCAAGGATCCTCTGAGCCCTGGAGTGGGTCCTTAGCATGGATGAGTCCTATGCAGATGTACCTTCTTAATTTCCCTGGTCTCTAGGTTAGTACTAATTAAAGGGCAGGGTGAGTAGACAGAGCATTTAATACATTTTTCCTACTTGGCCTTTTGACGATGTGCTATTATTACATTATCACACTGTCACCCATCTGTTAAATCTATGAGCAATCTTTCATCTAGTTTAATGAAAGGAAGCATTATAGAAAAAAAGTCAAACATGTCACTTTAAATAAATAGTGGTAAATACTTCTAGAATATTATACACTTGTTTGGATATTAATAATTGAATTTTTAAATTCTCTTACATCTCCCTTGCCTACCAAAGTAATTGTGACCAATAATAACCATTTGAAAAATGAAAACAAAGAATTAGTCACTCAGTCAAGTCTGACTCTTTTTGACCCATCGGCTATGTAGCCCACCAGGCTCCTCTGTCCATGGAATTCTTTCTCCAGGCAAGAATACTAGAGTGGACAGCCATTCCCTTCTCCACGGGATCTTCCCGATCCAGAAATCGAATCCCTGTCTCCTGCAGTACAGGTAGATTCTTTACCATCTGAGCCCAGGGAAGCCCATAACCATTTACCTCCATATAAAAGTTATTTTCCTGAGTACTGTGAATGGTGATACTGTGAACATAAGGGTGCATGTACCTTTTTGAGTTACAGTTTTGTCTAGGTGTATTCCTAGGAAGTGGATGGCTGGATCATACAGTAGTTCTATTTTTAGTTTTCTGTGGAACATTTACACTATTTACCATAGTAGCTGCACCAACTTGCAACCCCACCAACAGTGCAGGAAGATTCCCTTTTCTCCACATCCTCTCCATTGTTGGTTATTTGTAGACTTTTTAATGAGGGCCACTGTGACCAGACTGAGGTTTTACCTCACTGTAGTTTTGATTTGTGATTCTCTAATAATTAATTGTGTGCTTGTCCTCAGTCACTCAGTCGTGTCCAGCTCTTTTGAGACACCACAGACTGTAGCCCACCAGGCTCCTCTGTCATGGAATTTCCCAGGCAAGAATACTGGAGCAGGTTGCCATTTCCTTATCCAGGGGATCTTCCTGATCCAGGGATCGAACCTGCATCTCCAGTGTCTCCTGCATTGGTAGGTGGATTCTTTACCACTACGCCACCAATGATGCTGAGCATCTTTTCGTGTGCCTACTGCCCATCTGTGTGTCTTCTTTGGCGAATGTCTATTAAGGTCTTCTGCTAATTTTTTGATTTTTGTTGTTGAGTTGTATAGTCACCCTTGTCTGTTGCATCATTTGCAAATGTTTTCTCCTGTTTCATAGGTTATGTTTTTTGTGTGTTTGTTTCTTATGGTTTCTCTGCACCAGAAAGATCCCCTGGAGAGGCAAATGGCAATCCACTCCAGTATTCTTGACTGAAGAATTTCATGGACAGAGGCTGCAGTCCATGGAGTTGTAAAGAGTCAGACATGACTGAGCGACTAACATTGTTTTGGAAAAGCGTGTAAGTTTGATTAGGTCCCATTTGTTTATTTGTGTTTTTATTTTTATTGCCTTGGGAGACTGACCTAGGAAAACATTGGTACAATTTATGTTGGAGAATATTTTGCCTATTCTCTTTTCTAGGAGTTTTATGGTGCCAGTCAACAGATGACAGGATAAAGATGTGGTACGCATATACAGTGGAATACTCAGTCATTAAAAAGAATGGAATAAAGCCATTTGCAACAACATGGATGCAACTAGAGATTGTCATAGTAAGAGAAGTAAGTCACAAAGAAAGGAAAAAATATCATGATGTCAATTATATATGTAACTCTAAAATGTGGCACAAATGAACTTGTCTACAAAATAGCTACAGACTCAGATATAGACAACAGATTTGCAGTTGTCAAGGGGGAGTGAGGGAGGGAGAGGTATATACTGGGAGTTTGGAGTTACTAGCTACCAACATTTAGAAAGGATAAACAACAAGGGCCTACTGTATAGCACAGGGAACTATATCCAATCTCCTGGGATAAACCATAATGGAAAAGAACAAAAAAATGTATATGTGTATAACTGAGTCACCTGATGTACAGAATAAATTAGCACAATATTGTAAATTAGCTGTATTTCAATAAAAAAAGAGAAAAAGTTATTTTCCTACATGCAATCCAAGCTAAAAGGGATCAAGCTAACTCTCACTTCACTTATATCCAAATTTGGGAAAGGAGAAAAATTGATTATGACATTGGAATAGCATAAGAACTGAAATCCCCAAGCTTCTCACTTGATTTAGATTTAGGGTATTGATTTAGATTTACAATGTAATAACAGTTTTCTGTTAACTGCCAGTGTAATTAAGAATAATTATTTTTCTTAGCACTTCCCAATAATCAAAGAAGACTATCACACAAACTTAGGAGAACTGCATTGTAGCAACAAGCAAAGAAAAAAGCTTAATCATTGGCAAAATCTCTGTGCTATTTCATCATAGTTAATACACAGCTAATTAACACAATCTGAATAAAGTAACATTCACTCACTATAGAATACTTTGTTAGGAGGTGATTTCTATCCCATTGTTAGGCACAGTTGTTGTTGTCTATAGCTTCCTTTTATAGGTTGGTCTGTGGCGGACAATGACCTTAGTGGCTAACATTGGTCCTGGCCGCATGTATATTGAATATGAAGGTGAAGCAGTTTGGATGGGCACCCAGTAAATGAAACCCAATTGATAATGGATTAGGCAAACAGAACTTTATTTTCCTCCTTAATTACAGAATCTTTAATGAAGGCAGATTTCATTATATTGTTGATGGGTTGAAAGATAGAGTGGTGGTGCCAACCAAGTTGGTCCCTTTTATTAAAAAAGCAAAGGAGATGAAGAAACACGTATTTGGCTAATTATATAAAGAGAAGCAGGAAGACAGGATTTGAGAATGCTTATTGAATCAACCATTCATCAGGAAATAATATGAAAATAACATGTTCTACATGCTCTTTGTTTTCCTTTTAGCATATTTCCCACATTTGTCAGTAAGTTCCTATTGAGTAATGAATGTTCATTTGTTTGATTAAATTTTTTGGATTTAAAGTACTCAAAGACCTGAAAATTTCTATTTAGAAAATAATTAAAACTGACTCGCCAGTCAACTCACTTTAGATTCTTCTGATATTTCCATTTGTAAAGTATTTGCTGGCTGTAAATTGGAGTTTTACTTGTTTCAGTCAAAATACACTTAGCAATCAAATGAAAAATACAGTGGTCATATATACTCAAATTTCTATACTGATCCATTTCACTTACATGTTTGGGAGGTCAAAACAACAAAAAAATCCGGATTAGTGAGCCAAATAAACAGAGTCTGAGAAATAATTCCAGAACTCTGAACTGTTTTTAAAACTGAACAGTGCTCATGAGGATTTGCCTCCAGGGAGTCAAGTTATTGGGCTCTGTGGGTTAAAATAACAATGGAATTAAAGTTAATATTTATGTGAGCTTTGAACTGTTGGGGCCCCTTAGGTTAACTAGCTACATAATATTAATGGGAAAAGTTGGTTCTATCACTATTTCCCATAGCTTGTGAATATATTAAATTTGCTAATAAATGTTTAGCAAAAATACTTCAAAATATCTGATTTACCTAGGAAAAAGCACAATGTAGGAGAAACATTTTGAAAAATAATAAGAAAAACATAGAAAAATTTTTGAACAATATCAAAAAAGCAATTAAATTACCTTGAAAGTCGCCAGTGAACCTCTTAAAATTTCAAGACCTACTTGAGTACAACAGAGTATTCTTTTAACATTAAATCAGAATCTATGGCTTGTGGGTGGCTGGGATAGGAAAATACACAAAGTGCTGACTTCTTAACAGATTATTGACCAGGCGATTTTTGCAGAAATGAATGCCCGTGGCATTAATATGTCTTCAGTCAATAATGTGTCAAGATGTTTTTAGAAGCCTCAGAGCTTGGGAGTAAAGTGTTTGCTAAAGAGAACAGAATGAATGGCACAAACGCTTTGGGTGATTATGTATATATGTGTGTACAAAAATAAAAATATTTTTTTTTCCAGTAAGTAGAAGCAGGAAGTAGAGGAAAGAATAGTCATATGAATGAAACAAAAAAAGCAAAGACTTTTATAAAAGAAGGAAAACAACCAATTCTCCAAGATAGGATATATTATTACGACCTAGACCTGCCCTTGCTACCCACGCTAACTTAATTCACTTTTCCTTTAAGAAGGTACACCAATCAGAGAAAACATAACAGTCTGGTTTGTAAGTCAGAACTGGCTCCCTGCCCCTACCATGTTTGCCACCCTACCAGTATCCTGTTTCCTTATCTACAGAGTTCCTTGGAGCACTCTTGAGCTATGATTCTAATTGAGGCTAAGTAGGGCATAGCAGAGAGCTAAAGTTCTCTGGTCTATCAGCCTAGGTTTACCCTTTTCTATGAGCAAAACAGGCTGTGTTTTGCTATGATGACCTCAATAATTCATGTTCTGTTGCCCGTATCAAAAGGGCAGCCTTTGCTGTTGATCATCATGTAAGGAATGGTTTTAGTCATTTGTGAAATTATTAAGGTATGTTCAAATTGTAAAAAAGCCATGTGCTTTTGACCAGTAGCAAGTTGAACAAAGGGAAGAAGCAGTGGAGTGCCTGCTGTTACGTTTCACATCTTGTGCCAACTCGGGGCACCACTGAGTAACGTATAAAGATTGTGCTCAGGATCATATCACCTCTCTTCTCAGTGTTTCCCTTAGCAATCCACCCTGTAGTCCTCAGGATACCACCTGGTTAAAGAACTCCATCTTCCCTGTACTTTCTTTAGGTTACTTGGCTCTTGTCTGACCAACCTAGCCCCAGTTTCTCATGCCAATAACCATCTCAAAAGGTATTTATTTCTGTAACAGTGGCTAGAGTTTGCAATGGTGATATGTTGAAGTGTGAATTTCTTGCATGAAAAAGGTCCATATAGTCAAAGCTATGCTTTTTCCAGTAGTCATGTATGGATGTGAGAGTTGGACCATAAAGTAAAGCTGAGCACCGAAGAACTGATGCTTTTGAACTGTGGTGTTGAAGAAGACTCTTGAGAGTCCCTTGGACTGCAAGGAGATCAAACCAGTCAATTCTAAAGGAAATCAGTCCTGAATATTCATTGGAAGGACTGATGCTGAAGCTGAAACTCCAATACTTTGGCCACCGGATGCAAAGAACTGACTCATTGGAAAACACCCTGATGCTGGGAAAGATCGAAGGCAAGAGAAGAAGGGAACAACAGAGGATGAGATAGTTGGATGGCATCAATGACTCAATGGACATGAGTTTGAGGAAGCTCCGGGGAGTTGGTGATGGAAAGGGAAGACTGGCATGCTGCAGTCCATGGGGGCGCAAAGAGTCAGACATGACTGAGCAACTGAATTGAGCTGAACTGAATACTATTTGGGGTTACAGACCTTTTTGAGTACTCTTGGCATCTTGCCATTTGAGTAATTCTTGCTTTGTTTTAGTAGATGTTTTGGCTTTGGCTTCCTTTCCCCTACAAAAGAGCTTGAGACAAAGATCTGTTTGTGGGAAATAAAGGAATAAGCCAGAAAATGGAAGAAACAAGCAAGAAAGCCAATACAAGAATGTGTTACCTAGTAATCCATGGTAGGTGAATATGGCTTGATTCAATGTGATTTTAAGAACAAACATATGAAATATGCCTCTGAGCTATTCACCAGAGGACAAAGGAGAAAGCATTTATCCATCAGTCCCTGGTCCCATTGGTCAAGAATGGGCTCCTGGGCATTAACTCCCCAACCTTCCTTGTGTTCCTGATGAGGATACAGACTAACCCTACAGCATATGAGAAGCCCCATGGAGAAGCAGAGCCCTGAAATGAGTCAGATAAGAATGAGTGTTTTCAGGATGCACTTAAGTGACACTTAAGCAAAGCTTCAGTGAATTTGTTTTGTAGCAGTGGCTGGAGGAAGAGGTGGGATGGATAGAATCTAAAGAAGTGTATAAGAGGTTTCTGACACACTGGGGAAGGCCAGTTTTGATAATCCAATCTCTGGCATAGTCTTGTCTCAAGATCCACAATGTGGGGCTAGATAAAATACTTTCCCTAATGGGGGGGTGTTAATCAAATAACAAAGTTGGACATCTTTTTTGCTCCCATTTGGCTTCATTGACAGGAGAACCCTAGATGATGAATAGACCTCCTTGGCTATGAGTAATTCTCAGCTGTAGGCATCTTCTGAAATGTCACCAACCTTTTAATAAAATGAATAGAGGTAAAAACATTACATGATCTCTAATAAAATCTAACATTTTGAGAGGGATTACAGAGTAAAACATTCTGACTTTTTCATTTCTCATAATTTCCCTCCCCCCTTCAAAAGAAGGCATGTTCTAAGAAACAATAAGAAAAGAACTTCTTGGAAATAAAGCCAAGGCATTTAGGTAGGTGAGCAGAGGATTCAGAAATCTAATTTTGTCTAGAACTATGTCTAAAAATCAGGAAGTTAGGATTTCTTAGTGCTCCCGTGAAGCTATATAATTCCAGGTTTCCTGTCTCTGCAGCTTTGCATGGTTAGCTCATCATTTTTCTTAATCCTTCCATGCCAACTCAGTTCCACTGCGTTCAAGACTTAACTCAAGCCCTTTCTTCTACATTAACCTGCCACTGAATCTCTGTCTGTGTGAGCTTATAGTTTTCTTCAGCATTTTTAATAGCCAGTGTTTCCAAACTCTGCTTCACACACCGAGCAAAGAGAACATTTAACAACATTCCTCCATTAGCCTTATTTCTCTTTCACTGATATTGAATTCATTGCCCCATTTTCTTATCTCTGTTTCACTATCTGATTTATATGAAGCATTGTATAGTTTGGAAAATATCAGGCTACCTTTGAAAAAGTGAGTGTGCATTTATTCAGCCATTCATTCAACCTATGTATTAAGCACTTACTCCAAAGCAGGCTCTTGGGCTGCAAAACCAAATGGAGAAGACAAACAGGGCTCCTGCTTCAAAAATCTTAAGTGGGGCAAGGAATGGAGTACAGGCAAATCATGCAGCTTGATTTTAAACATTCAGAATTGGAAAGCTGAATAATGTCCTAAAGTGCTGAAGTACAGAGTGACAGAGGTGGACTTCAAACTCAGTGTTCAAGGAAGGGCTCTCTGGGAAGGGGATACTTAGGCTGATTCCTAAGTGATGGGGAGGATTTAGCTCCAAGGAGGGGTTAGAAGGACAGTATATTAGGAGAAAGGATAGCATAGGAAAAGCCCCAGAGCTGAGCGGGCATATGGAGGAGGACGGTGCCCAAGAGAAGGTTGGAGGGATGGGGCAGTACTACCTTCTGTTGGACCTTGTGGTGTGGCGAGGATTTTGGCTTTTCCCATATATGTAATGGCAATCCCTTGAAGGATCTTATGAAGAAGAACAGCATAATTGGATGTGCTTCAAAATGTTTAGTTTACTGTGTGGTGATCTGTTTGGGGAGGGCAAAGACAGAAATGCAGGAACCAGATGAAGGAGGTATTTCAGGCAAAAGATGATTGGTGATGCCCACTAAGAAAGAAAATGACAGATTCAACATGTGTTTTAGAAAAGAAATTGTCAAGTATTTAAGAAGAGTAAGGAAAAATCCTTTATGTATTATGTACTGCATTGAGTGTAATTTAAAATTTTTTGTATGCTTATTTTTTCTCATCCATCAAATTAATGACTTTTTAGAATAAGGTCAGTTTTTTATAGGTACTCTCTACTTTTCTTAAATTTCTGAAAACAAGACAGATATTCAATAAATACATTTTCGTTGTCCATTTTGTCTTAACTAAGCTACAAAATACTTTGTTGAAATCATATTAGATGCCAGAGTAAGATATCTTGAGTGCTTTCAAGTCCTTCCAGTCTTGTTTTTATTACTCTGTTATTTGGTGAATGGATGCTAAAAACCACAATGTTGACTTTTTGTGGGTGTTTCATAAAAATGGGAAATCTCTCTGTTCGGTTATATTGATACTGCCAAACTATTAAGTACGGTTTTCAACAGAACACAAACTTGGCATCTAAAACAAGGACTGGTGTGTCCTTGAAGTCGAAACAGATCAAAAGATTCTTAATCCGTGTAGACTCTGGATAACTTTCATAAAACAAAGTCAAAATCTACTCAAGATGGCTGCAAGCAGAGTCTTCTTGAAGCAGGAACACTTTCTCCAGTCCTGTCCTAAAGGGAAATCTCATCCACACACTTCCCTGGCACACACTTTCACTCTTAGTGACATCCCTTTTCTTCCCAGGTACCAACAATTATTCTCAAGTAAAAGTCCAATAAATTTATTCACAGTTCTTGAAGGGTTTTATTTCCCAGGAATATTTGATGCCAAAATTATTTCCACAGATTAATTTTCAGATATGAAAGAGCTAAAGGGACAGTGTTCTTCCTAAGGAAAGACTAAGGGCAAAGATAACTCTGCTTCTCTGAAGTTTGGCAGTGTCTGAATCCAGAACTCCCTAAGTGGATCTGACTGAGGACAATTGGGGAGATTCTTGGCAGCTCTCAGAGCCAGGAAATTTCCCTCAAATTTAGAGATGCCCTTTTCTCTCTCTGGCTTCCCTCTACCTATAGCTTTCAAAGAATTCCAGAAAAACGACACCACCTTCAACCATGGAGGCCCTCTGACCCCTCTCCTAAAAACTAGAAGATTTAGATGCAGATGGAGGTTTGTCTCTCTTGTGTTGGTAAGTTTTATCATTTATGCTAACGTTTGAAGAGACTGCCAAATATTTTGAAGGATCAGATGATAGCCAATATACTCTTGAGATTTAAAAGCTCAATTTGGGAATCAGAGTCCTCACATTTATTACTGGTCCCTCAAGAACATTACTCTGTCTGCTAAATCCAGCTTGACCTGCACAATTCTCTCCTTATTGAATAACATGCCACTACTGTGTTTTGTGGTTCCCTGACTCTGGTCCTAATATTGACTCTGACTAGTTTTCATGTTACACTCTTGATGCCATCTTTGTGGAACAATAGTACAAGACTCTAGTGACAGACCTTCATATGTAAACACTGATCTATCGTGAGCCTTTCCTATACCTTCTAATGCAGCAGTCCCCAACCTTTTTGGCACCAGGGATTGATTTCATTGAAGACAATTTTCCACAGGTGGTGGTGGGGCGGTGGTTTTGGTTTCACCTGCCACTCACCTGCTGTGAAGCCCAGTTCCTAACAGGCTACATACTAGTAGCAGTCCACAGCCCAGGGGATTGGGGAATCCCTGCTCTAATGTTTGAACCCTTAGTAGTCCTCTATCCTATGCTTCTGTAATTTTAGTGACATGGTAATGACCTCTAAAACCTCTTTGCAAAACTCTAGATCATATGAAATTTCTCTCTCTGATGAGAGATATTTCATCTCCATGTAGACCCATTCATACTAATTTTAAACTCTGAGTGACATAAGGAGAATTTTTATTTTTTCTTATGAGAGCTTTTCAAGTATTTGGAGTCAGTCAGTCAGTCTTCAACTATATGTCTTTTCTACGCTAACTGACCCTAATTATTTCAACCATTCCTGTTAGGAAAGGTTTTAAGACATTTTGTTGTCCTTTGTGCTCTCTTATTCACTACAGCTTTCCCAATGTTTCTTTCAATGGGTGAAGCATGACCCAGAATACCATAACTCAAATAAGGAACAGGGAAAAGACAAACCTTCCCCGTCCTTCATACTAGGTCCTTTCACATCAACGTGACAGTTTCTTGAGCCTGATCACTTCTCAGATGTTGATATTTTTTTGGCCAGAACTCCAACTAAAAGCTCTGCACAGTCTTCTGTGCGAGTCTCCTCTGCACAGTCTATCTCTGCAAGATATTCCTGCCATGTTCTTCTCATTCTCTCAAATTATTGTTATTTGTTCATGACTGTATAACTTTAATTTTATTTATCTTTATTTGATAAATATTCCTTTTTTATATTTACTTTTTTCTTACGAAAATTGTTTTGGAGTATCTGCTATATGATAGTCACTGTGCTGCTCAGTGGGAATATAACTTTGAACTAGATCCCATACCATATCACTTCTTGGAGTTTATAATCTAAGGGCAACAACAAATGACTGTGAGTGCTCTAACTAAAGGAGTAACTAAGGGAGTTATTGGAGCATATAGGAGGCAGATCAGGGAGGTATTTCTGGAATAAGTGGCACCTGAGTTTAAAAGTTAGCAATATGAAGCCTGGAAGGAGGGACAGTTAAAGCAGAGAAATTTCTTATCAAATGTCCAGACATGAAGGTGAGTATGGTGTTCCTAAGACTGATAGATAAGTGGGTAGAATTTATATGTAAACTAGGAGAAAGATACTACTAGGAGATGACTCTAGGAATATAGTTTAGTTCAGTTCAGGTGCTCAGTTATGTCAACTCTTTGTGACCCCATGGACTGCAGCACGCCAGACCTCCCTGTCCATCACCACCTCCTGGAGCTTGCTCAAACTCATGTCCGTTGAGTCAGGGATGCTATCCAACCATAGGTTCCAAATCCTGAACAACTTTGCACTGTAATCTGGAAGAAATTGGTAGCCATAAAAGGATTTGATGGAAGGAAGTGATATGATCATTCTCATATTTTGAAAAGATTACTTTGGCTACTGTGTTAAATACGTGTAACTCTATGGCTGATTCATATCAATGTATGACAAAACCCACTGAAATGTTGTGAAGTAATTAGCCTCCAACTAAAAAAAAAAAACCAAAACAAAACGAACTCAAATCAATGAAACAAGATAGGAAATTATTGCAGCTATCTAGGCAGAAGATAATGGGAGCCTAAACTAGGGAACTGGTAGAGGGTAGGCTTACAGGACATTAGAGATATAAGGACATATGTTATCAGGGTGTATTTTATATATTGGATGACATTTGGCTGCTAGATTTGATAGTTTTAGATACCTATATATTGGTAGATTGACAAGTGAAGTTGCTTAGTCATGTCCAACTCTTTGCGACCCCATGGTTTGTAGCCTACCAGGCTCCTCGGTCCATGGGATTGTCTAGGCAAGAATACTGGAGTGGGTTGCCATTTCCTTCTCCAGGGGATCTTCCCGACCCAGGGAGTGAACCCTGGTATCCCACATGGTAGGCAGCCACCAGGGTAGATTGACAGAATATAGGTAAATTCAGGACTAACAGCTACCTCTCTGGCTTGGAAAAGTGTATTGGTTGTATTATCTACTGAAAGAGGAACCAGTTTAGAAATCAATAAGAACAAGGGATTAGTTTGGACATGTTGTATTTGGATTCCTATGGGTCATTCAAATGTGGATGTTCAATAAGCATTCAAGATGTGGATGTTCAAATGTGGATGTTCAAACTCAAAATATCTTTGAGTTTGGAGCTTAATTATCTAACCTAGAATATATATATTTTAAAAAAAAATCTGTGAGCCAGTATATGTGCACAAATTAGAATAAGAGACTGAGACATGAGGGAGAACTGTAGAATGAGAAAAAAGCAAGCTCTGGATGGAATGCAGATAAACTCTACCACCATGAAAAGATGTGGGAAAGAATGGGGAACCCAGGAAGCAACCTAGATGCCCATCAGCAGACGAATGGATAAGGAAGCTGTGGTACATATACACAATGGAATATTACTCAGCCATTAAAAAGAATTCATTTGAATCAGTTCTAATGAGATGGATGAAACTGGAGCCCATTATACAGAGTGAAGTAAGCCAGAAAGATAAAGACCAATACAGTATATTAATGCATATATATGGAATTTAAAAAGATGGTAACGATAACTCTATACGCAAAACAGAAAAAGAGACACAAATGTACAGAACAGAATTTTGGACTCTGTGGGAGAAGGCGAGGGTGGGATGTTTTGAGAGAACAGCATCGAAACATGTATATTATCTATAGTGAAACAGATCACCAGCCCAGGCTGGATGCATGAGACAAGTGCTCGGGCCTGGTGCACTGGGAAGACCCAGAGGAATCGGGTGGAGAGGGAGGTGGGAGGGGGGATCGGGATGGGGAATACAGGTAACTCCATGGCTGATTTATGTCAATGTATGACAAAAACCAGTACAATACTGTAAAGTAATTAGCCTCCAACTAATAAAAATAAATGAAAAAAAAAAAAAAAAGAAAGGGAAACTCAAAAGGAGGATGAAAGGCATGGTCATAGAGATAGTGTTTAAAAAAAAAAAAAAGCAAAATGTGTTATCATGGAAACCAAAGGAAGAGAGTGCTTCAAAAGAAGTCAAGACTGTCAAATGGGGCAGAGCACTCGTGTCCATTACATTTAAAAAGAGGAATTTGTTACAGCTCATGATGACAGTAGCTTCAGTGGAGTGGCAAGGAATAAGCATTGGGTTAAAGAGTGGAGGAAGTGATGAAGAAGAATAACAGGATAATATGATACAATGATATGATAGTGGTATTACAGGCAACAGGCTGCAAAAAGAAGGTGAGATATAGGATAGTAGCAAAAATAGGATTTGTTTTAGGATAGAAAAGATAAGAGCTAATTTAAATGACAATGAGGGAAAGCCTCTGGTAGATAAAGGAGTTAGAATTTAAAACAAGGTGCCTTGTGAAAGCAAGGATTTTCTTCTCTGATGCATCTGAAAATAGTGATGTAGATTTTGCTCAAATCATTCCAGTGACTACATTGCCATCACTTCCATTTTTTTGGACAGGTTTTTTTGTTTTCTTTGAGTTTTTTTGTTTTTAACTTTAAAATAGTTTTATTCTGGTTCAATGTTG
Source organism: Cervus canadensis (assembly GCF_019320065.1). Taxonomy (NCBI): domain Eukaryota; kingdom Metazoa; phylum Chordata; class Mammalia; order Artiodactyla; family Cervidae; genus Cervus; species Cervus canadensis. The sequence continues at coordinate 32,880,327 of NC_057401.1, read as the reverse complement.
CAGATATGTGGGACCAATAAATCTAGTGATCTAATGTACAGTCAAGACCGTATTAATATCGGAAGTGTGCCAAAAGGTAGGTCAGGTGCTCTCACCACCCATACATGAAAGGTAAGGTGAAGAGATGAATATGTCAATCACCTTGGCTGTAATGATCATTTCACTGTGTATACATACATCAAGTCATCATGCTGTACACTTATATAAGTACAATTTTTAAAAATATTAAATGTGACAAAATACTCCTTTCAGGATCAAAATATTCCTAGTGAATGGTTTTGTTGAAAAAATAATGCCTAAATTAGGAAACTGTGTCTTTCTCTATTCATTTATTCATTCCACCAATATTCACAAATATTGACTAAATATTACAGACACTGGGCCAAGTTCTAGAAATTGAAGAATAAGGCATAATCCAAGCATTCACAGAGATAAAAGCATATATTGAAAAGAAACATGAATATCTCTATTTGGTGCTCATTTAGCCTTCTGGTACCTCACTGAATGAAGTTAATTGACTTTAAAAATGGAAGTTCTTCAACGTTTGGAGACATTTTTAATATTATGTTACCATATGATTCCTCTGGCAATTACGGAAATTGCCAGATACTCAATGTGAAAAACAAACCTTTCATCAGCTAAGTAGTGTTTTGCATAGTGAGCTGTTAAAAATGTGAACAAAAATGTAAAGTAATACTCCTAGTCATAATGAAATATGAACAGATAGTTAATCTAGACACAATAGATCCTGTATCATTAAAATGGCATTAGTTTTCTTTGGCAACTGATTCTTGATCTTGGCAAATAATGAGATTTTAGTTACCTATTTTTGGATTTAATGAACAATTTTGAAGCCAATACTCTCCAATCTTGTTTATACTCAGTTGATACTGACCATGAAGATACATGACTTCTCACCAATTTTTAATATATTTCATTTTAGTTTATGTCATTGTTACAAACTATGTTAATCTCAAATATTTTCATTCTATTTTCAAACGCACTGCTAACCACTCCTTTCTTCAGAAAATTTAACTTATTTTGATATCAATTAAAGTGACCTATTAAGACATCAAATAACACAGAACTAAATATAAATTTGAAAAGTATTTAGCCTGATGTCAATAGATAATTTAATGTTCTTTAGTTTCTTTGGGCTTAATTATTCAGAAAGTAGTCTAAAGGAACTCATCTAAAGTTGCATTTTTCACCAATTATACTAATGACTGCTATGAGAAAGTTTTAAAATTTATCTGATAGAAATTCCAGAAATCTGAGTCTTAGAGGAACTATGTCAACCACAGGGAAAAAATCCATCATTTTTTAGTCAAAGGTTAATTTAATGGTATAAGGAGGTCAGTGGGTCATAGAACTTCAATTACCTTAACCAAAGAAACCAAAACCAAAACTAAAGCAACAGAAACAAAAACATAAAGTCCACCAACATAGCAAAACAAAATACAAACAATTTTCTCCAGGCATAGCAAGACTTGTCCTATGCAAACAGTGATTTTCCTGTCTTTGCTTTGTGGTTTTAAAGGTCAGCCAACAACTTTCTTGGCTTCTTTGTCTGGTACCAATTCTCCTTGGCTATTTCTAAAACCTCATGGAGACTCTTTGCTTTTCCATACTACACATAATTAGGAGTTGTATAGTTAAAAATATTGTTTCTGATTACATTTTTAAAGTTCTAAGCCATATCTGTCCCTACATTTTAGTCTTATTTCTAATATAATAGACAATATTGTTTATCTTGGTATCTAATTTTAAACAACTATGGCAGAATTCTTTTAAAATCACATGCTAGTTTTTATTAAAGAAGTAGACATATTTAATATTGTAGAAAATATGAAAACAGGGAAAATACAAAGATGAAAATAATGTAATTTTTAATAATTGTTAACATTTTGGTAAAACACTAATGATGTTTTAAATACAATTACAAGGTGTGCTTACAAAATATGGGTAATATATTACAAATTTAATTTTTCCACTTAAAAATATATCTTGGGTTTTTTTAATGGTTGCTTAAATTTTTTCCTACAGAATGATATTGAGGATAATAGAATTTAATAAAGTGGATATACTATATTTAACCTACATGCTTATTTACAGATTTTGCTTATCTTTTTACTAAACATTATCTTTCTCAAACATTATCTTTCTCTGAACATTATGTAATAAATCTTTATATGTATCTCTGATTATTCCTCAAGACATCATTCTAGAAGTAGAATGACTAGGTCAAAAAATCTGCATTTGTAATGCTTTTGATACTTGTTTCCAAACAGCTCTACAAAGCTACCATAAACTATAAGACTTTTTTACAATGTTATTGATATTTTATTTGCTTATTTTCTCATGTATCTATTCATCCCTCTATCCTTCCATTGGACCCATTTTATTTTTTAAGTATTTCAAAGTAATTTGCAGATATCAGTACACATTCCCCTATATAAATCAGCATACAGAATTAGTGTTCAATGTCTGTATAGAGTTTTTTCCTTTAATATAAAAATGCACATATCATAGGGTGTTTTGGGTGAGTTTTGACCAATACATAAGCCTATGTAGAGAACATTAAAATGTTCTGCCCTCGTATGTTTTGATTGATCTTTTTTCACTTGTTCTTTTCCTCATCTCCACATGTAACAAGTCTGACCAAGTCTATCTCAAATTGGCTTTCACTTTTTCTACATTTTTTGAAATCGGCATTCATTTTTTCTGCACTTGCCAGACTTCTACAAAAGCATTCCAAATAACTTCTTTATTTCTGAACATGTTCCCCTTCAGTCCATTTTTCATATGGCAGATTGAAAGATCTTTCACAACCATAAATTGAGTTTTATCACTCTCCTACTTTCTTACTGTGGTTTCCATTCCCCTCATGACCTATTCACAGCTTCCTCTCTGCCTGCATCCCTAATCTAGTTCCCACTTGCTCTCTGCACTTTAGCCACACTGGTCTAAAGTACTTCCAGTACTTTCTCTTTTATGGAATTTTTACACCTGTTTATTATCTCCCCTTCCTAGAACACTGTAGCTCCCTTTCCTTGTTAAACTGACTATTGTCTTTATCCATCTCTTTTCAATGAAGTCATCCCTGACAACTTACTACATCCTCCCCACTCCTCCCCCTCCATCACTGATCCCTGTGTTCTGTTCTTCAAGCACTTATTGCCATGCACAATTAGAGAATGAACTTTATTTCCTGTGTTTTTCATTCACTAGGCTGTGCACTCTACAAAAGGGAATGCAGGTTTGTATACCACTTTCTCATACTCTTCTCACACATTGTGGGTGCTTAATGCATTCATAGCAAATTGAGTAACAAATGAACAAACCAAGAAATTCTTAAGTTTTGCCTTTTCAGCAAAGGATATGCTAAGGAAATCTCTAGTGAAGTTTCTTTCACATTTATATATATGTATATATATTTTCACACACACACATATATATGTATATATATATGAAAAGTGAAAGTGTTAGTCACTCAGTCATGTCTGACTCTTTGCAACCCCATGGACCATAGCTGTCCATGGAATTCTCCAGGCAAGAATTCTGAAGTGGGTTGCAATTTCCTTCTCCAGGGGATCTTCCCAACCCAGGCATTGAAGCCAGATTTCCCACATTGCAGGCAGATTCTTTACATCTGAGGCACCAGGAAAGACTGTGTATTCTAAATATGACTGAAAATGTAGAAATGTTTCATAAAATATATGATAAAGGAAAATAATAATCTAATTTGGAACTTACGGAAGGAGTAGTCAGTCATGATCTACTCTTAGTAATGTGATTTTTTCCCAATTACACTTTTAAGAATCTTTCTGAGTTAGTCTCTGTTTTTTTTTTCCTTTTATGTGAAATCTATAGCTTTAACAAACCCTAGCACACAAAATTAACACCCCAGTATTACTTAATCAACACTTTACAAGTTGAAAGAAAGCAACAAGATACATGATTATGAAAAATTCATCATGAAACAGAAACTGTTGATGGGGAAGGTGTTAAGCTTTCTTCCTGCTTCATATCAACAGGTCAAAAATACCACAGCTTGAGAATCGTATTAATTTTTTGTAACATGTGGATAAAAATATTAGTAATTACCTATGAAGTTGTAACTATTTTCACACAAAAAGTTCTTTCTGATAACCTTCTTGTAAATTCTGACCATATGATTGTCAAAGTGAATGTGTTGAGATTTCAAGCATGTCATTGGGAATTACATCCCCATGCCTAATATCCAGGCTTCCAAGGTGGTGTTAGTGGTAAAGAACCTGCCTGCCAGTGCTGGATACATAAGAGACAGAGGTTCGATCCCTGAGTCGGGAAGATCCCCTGGAGGAGGGCATGGCAACCCACTCCAGTATTCTTGCCTGGAGAATCCCATGGACAGAGAAGCCTGATGGGCTACAGTCCAAAGGGCTGCAAAGAGTCAGACATAACTGAAGCGACTTAGCACGTATGCATGCACGTCTAATATTTTGGCCACTGGAAAAGAAGGTGCAAGAAATGCTGAATTGCTATGTAGCAGAGGTCAGTAAAGAAGAAATATCCCTTTGCCTGTTCTATTCTGCTACAAATAAAGGAGGAAACAGTGTTTTCTGACTCGTTTCCTTATATTTTATTCTCTAATGTGAGCTTCAAAGTATTCTCATTTTCTAGAACCATAGCATGGTGGCAGGGAAATGGATGCAAAACCAACATTTAACAGCTTTGTCATGACTCTATTTCTTGAGTTTCTTTCAATTTGTGAAGAAATCCCATTCATCCTTCAGAGGAACTCACAATCTGTTTTAATGCCCTCACAGGATGATATAATAAGATTTGGGATAAGAAAGACTCAGAATATAGTTCCAACTCCACTACTAAGACCTTTCTGACTTGGAAAATTATGGCTTTGCTAAATCTCAACTTTTCTCATTTATAAGATTAGTACATAACTCTCAGATGTGGGTTCTGAATATTAAAAGATATAATGTGTGTACATTGCTTTCCAATTTACCTAAATGTTAGTTACTCTTATTTTTGGTAATATTGTTTTCATCCCCATTGCTTGGACTCAGTGAGTTATAGGAACAAACTTTATATTCTTAATAGGATCATACCAAACATATAAAATTTCCTTGAATTAAAAAGAGAAAAGAGTAGTTTTCATTTTTATGAAATTATTTTGCTCCTTGGTTAGACAGAATATTAAACAGCCATATAATATAGTAGCAAATAATATGGCAAATAGATGGGGAAACAGTGGCTGACTTTATTTTTCTGGACTCCAAAATCATCACTGCAGATGGTGATTGCAGCCATGAAACTAAAAGACGCTTAGTCCTTGGAAGGAAAGTTATGACCAACCTAGAGAGCATATTAAAAAGCAGAGACATCACTTTGTCAACAAAGGCCCATCTAGTGAAGGCTATGGTTTTTCCAGTGGTCATGTATGGATGTGAGAGTTGGACTAAGACTGATGTTGAAGCTGAAACTCCAATACTTTGGCCACCTGATGCAAAGAGCTGACTCATTTGAAAAGACCCTGATGGTGGGAAAGATTGAGGGCAGGAAGAGAAGGGGACGACAGAGGATGAGATAGTTGGATGGCATCACCGACTCAATGGACATGGGTTTGGGTGGACTCTGGGAGCTGGTGATGGACAGGGAGGCCTGGCATGCTGTGGTTCATGGGGTCGCAAAGAGTCAGACATGACAGAGACTGAACTGAACTGAATTGAATGCCGTCTTACGTTGCTCTATGGTGAACAGCAGATTTTAAAAAATAGAATTATTGATTGGCTAAACATACTGAGTTCTCTAAATCTTGCTCAGCATTATGATGTTCAGTACTAATTTGACAACTGAAGTAAAATTCATAAAAACAAAGTTTTCAAGGTTTCAGAGATCACCCAAGCCAGTTCTCTCATTTTACAGATGAAAAAAATGGTGGGTTAAAAAGTACAGACAACTTGGTTTAAAATAAACTACAAGGATATATTGTACAAAACATGGGATATAGCCAATATTTCATAGTAAATATAAATGGAGCATAACCTTTAAAAGTTGTGAATCATGTTATACAACTGAAGCTTATATAAAACTGTATGTCAAGTATACTATAATTTAAAAAAAAAACCCTGATTGTTTATTTACCAAATAGATAAAGTTACTTGAGGAAGTCATATACTTGGTTAGTCAAAAAGACAAGACTTCAACTTGATGTCCTTATCTCACATTTAAGCACGTGTAGCCTTCACACCACTTGCTCTTTGGAAAGAAAAGACTATGACAGACCTAGACAACATATTAAAAAGCAGAGACATCACTTTGCCAACAAAAGTCTGTATAGCCAAAACTATGATTTTTCCAGTAGTCATGTATGGATGTGACAGTTGAGCCATAAAGAAAGCTGAGCACCAAAGAATTGATGTTTTCGAATTGTGGTGCTGGTGAACACTCTTAAGAGGTCCTTGGACAGCAAGGAGATCAAACCAGTCAATTCTAAAGGAAATCAACCCTGAATATTCATTAGAAGGACTGATGCTGAAGCTTCAATACTTTGACCACTTGATGAGAAGAGCCAATTCACTGGAAAAGACACTGATAGGAAAGATTGAGGGCAAGAGAAGAATTGGGTAACAGAGGATGAGATGGTAGATGACATCACCAACTCAGTGGACATGAGACTGAGCAAACTCCAGGAGATAGTGAAGGATGGGGAAGCCTGGTGTGCTGCAGATCATGGGGTCACAAAGAGTTGGATATGATTAGTGACTAAACAATGAAAACTTCAAGCCAACCACTGCTATAGTCTCTCAGTTTGGAAGCCATCTTTAAACTTTCTGCTATTTCTTATATATAACTGAGCACTAGCCCTGTTGGTTATTTCTTTGAAATGTCTATCAGGTTGGTCTATCCCTCTCTGTTCACACCTGAATTGCTACAAAAGCCTCCTTGCTGGCTTATTTTCTGTTGTTTCCTTCCACCTCAGATTTATAATAACTGTGGTTACCAATTTCTCTATAACATAACTTCCATCATGTCTCTCCAGTGTTCAAGAATTTCCAAAACCTTTATACCAGTTATCTTAACAAGTGTAAAGTTCTCTGCCAAAATTTGCATGTCTTTAGAACATGACACTTCCCAGCCAGTCTTATTTCTGACATTGTTCATGCAGACAGAGATGTTGCATCAGACGTGCTGGTTTCCTTGCTGTTGTCTATATATGCCATCTACATTTTTTGTTCCTGAGTCTATTTGCACTGTTACCATAAACTGTGCCTCTACCCCCATCCCATTCAATTTATCTAAATCTGTCTCATCCTTCAAGTCTCAGCTACATTTTTTCAAATGATGATATTTCTGACTGTAACACACAGGTTTCTTAATTCTCTGAATGTTTATTTCTTGCATATTGGCTGCAGACATCTAAGTTCTTTGTCTATTATTTTATTATTAATATTATGCCCATTAACAGTGAAACTGAAGGTTTGATACAGCCCATTTTCAAACAACTTTATGGTTAGATAGTAATATCTAATTCAGAAAATGTTCAAGACCTTCCCTCCCTCATATGTCCCAATTCAGAGAGCGAAATGTAGGCTTCCTCTAGACAACACATCTCTGAGTGTGAATTCTTACTCAGTGGTTGTTAACAACCATCTACCTTTGATATTCTCCATCTTTTCCCTTTTCTCTTTTCCCTTCATGGTTTTTGAGTAACTTGAATCTCTCTGTTTGACCTGAAAAGTGCCACTTCTCAGCCTCTGGGACAGTTGTGAATTAGTTACTTCCATCTTGCTTCACCTGAGACACATTTGAGATTGGAGGTATGAAGGCACCTGGATTTTGTGTGTAGAGAATATAAGAAAAACAAATCTTCATACTACTACTCTTTATGTGACTCCTGGCTCTTATTCTACAATAGTATCTTTCCCTCCCTCTATCTGAAATACCACTGTCTCATATTCTCAAGTGTGGGTCTTGACTCAGAGCATGGGGATGAGCATGTGCCAGACTGAAAGAAGGAAAGGAAGAGAGGAGAAAACCATCAGACTCCTCACATGCTACAGTGTTTCCTCCTTTCAACTCAACTGTAAGCTCCTTGAATACAAACACTTTCCTCTGAATTCTTTTGCCTAATGTACTGCTTTACATGGTAGAAGTTCAATGAACACTTTGTGATTGAAAACTGTTATCATGACTCTCTCTTAAAAGTGAACAATGATATATCATCCATAAAAAGTTGATTTTTTTCATAAAAAATTCATGATTAAACACGCACAGACACAGAGTCAGCATAGAATAATAGATCATGCAAGCCCTGGCCCGTATAGTATAAAGAAAAGTTTTAAGAACTCTTTCAGGGCTTAAAATGCCTTACCAATATTTCTTTTCTGTTTGTACTCTCACTTCCCACATTTATGGCTCTGATTTTATTGCGGATTAAGATAATGGAAAAAATCTTGAGAGTTTCATTAAGTATTATATCTTGGAGAGAAAAACATGTCCACATGTGCACAGAAACTATATAGTTCAAAAATAACATCTAGTTGTCACTACAATGGTCATGTTTATAGCCTGGCAAATACCGTGGAACTAGTTAGAGCTGAGGTGGTGTCTGGAGCATGCTAAATTAACTTAGTCCCTTTCTTAATTGAAATGTTGTCTCTGTTTATGGGTTGCAATCTCTTACTTGCCTTTGTGATTCAGATTCTCCAGTTGCTAAGAGATTTTTCTAAATGTTTCATTTATCCCTGAGTTAGAGCATTTTGCTGTGGATGCAAAGTATCCAGAGTATCTAGAATATCCATCTTTGACATTTTATTTAATTATATCTCTGGAACTAAGCAGCAGTAAATTGAGACCTCTCCCACCTTAGAGCCAGTGCCAAGTCCAGGGGATCAGCATAAATGTAGCTTAGAAGATAGTCTAAACACAGTACTGCCAAGTGTGCATGGTCTGCCTTGTTCTCGCACGTCTAAGCTGGGCTGCAATGATGACCTGATGGTCAGCAGCAGAGACACTCTGAGTAGAAAATGCTTGTGATTCTTAGTAACAATTTTAAAAACTTACAAAGTACCACTAAGAGTTTAATATTCACTTCAGTTAATCCTCACAATAATCACTGAAGCAAGTGCTATTATTATGCCCACTTTACAGGTAAGGAAATGAGGTTTTGCCCAAAGTCACACAGCCATTAAGCACTGGTAATAGAACTTAGTTTCTGAAGTGTCTGGCTCCAGAATTCCTGCTCCTCATCCTTCTTCTCTGCTCTCTCCATCTGCATGGGAAGGAGATCTGGCTCATTGCTCCCAGTGTCTCCGCTCTTCCAGAAGAGGGGAAGGAGAGATGCCTGGCATTGCCTGAGCTTGGCCGCGATACCCTTTGTTTGCTGTTTAGTCGCTCAGTCATGTCTGACTCTTTGCAGCCTCATGGACTGTAGCCTGCCAGGCTCCTCTGTCCATGGGGTTTTCCAGGCAAGAATGCTGGATTGGCTTGCTATTTCCTCCTCCAGGGATCTTCTTCTCGACCCAGGCATCAAACCTGCATCTCCTGCATTGACAGGTGGATTCTTCATCACTGAACCACCAGGGAAGCCCCTCACTGTGCATTATTTTTTCTTTAAGGAAATATTTGAAGATAAAAGATTTTTCCCTTTGTCATGTTGTATTCTGAACATAACTTTTAAAACATTAATCAACTTTATGAATACTTTCTTGGATAATGATCAGAATCTTTATTCTTTTTATTGTTATTTTTAATACTATCACACTTCTGATTCCCCAAACTCGAGTTTAATCTTGTTTCTCACTATTAATACTGCTAAGGGCTACTTTTGTTGTTGTACAGTACAAATCTAAAATAATATTTTATCTCCAAGTATGCAATGTAACTCTATTCTGAAACATCTAAATTTGAGAAAAACAAAAGGAAATAAATATCTTATGAGGAATTTAAGTTTCCCTTAGCCTAATTTTCCAAGGACCTTACATGTATATTATATCTAAGGTTTAATTAGATTTCATTACTTTTTAGATTTGTTTTTCATTTTGTTACTAAATGTGAAAGAAAACCTGAAGATGTAATTAAATTTCATTATCTCAGTGATATAATCCATAAGTTGAGGGTCTACAATAAAAAAATGGAAACCAAATCTCATTAGATACACAAATGAGTAAAAGGAACATTTTCATCACTGCAAAAAGATGCATTAATTCAGAGGGAAAACCCTTAATTAAATTTCACTTTAATTTTTTCCAAATGTCCAAATCTGAGAAAATAGAATATTTGGCTTTGACCCTATTATGGCATACCCAGACACCTCAACCTGCATGTCTTTGTCACTTTTTATTTTTGTATATTCTTTGTGACTCTCCTTTACAAGTCCTAGTAAACTTCTTAGGATTAGCCAGAGAACAGGGAACAGCCTTGAAGTGGTAGGTAAGTCTCTTATTTAATAAACAAATTCTTGGCAAATAGATTGTATATTCTTATGGTGACCAGTTTTTCCATTAGGCTGAAATGGCAACCTCTGCAAGACTGAGATGGATGGAGTGGCTTGAAGAGGTATGTTGATACTTTCTGAAAGTTTTTGACTCACTTTTGTGCAGAGAACATGTGTTGATCATTTCTGCATTTTTCCCGCATCCTATTTTATCCTGCTTCTCCCTTTCAACTTTCTGGCCTACCACATACCAGCTTCTCTGATAAAAGGACCAATGGAGAGGGTCCATACGGCAGTCTATATCGAAAACCTCCACTATTATGGTAAGATCTATGGTCGCAAACATTCAGAAAACTAAGATCAGGGCATCCGGTCCAATCACTTCATGGCAAATAGATGGGGAAACAATGGTAACAGTGAGAGACTTTATTTTTAGGCGCTCCAAAATCACTGTAGATGGTGACTGCAGCCATGAAATTAAAAGACGCTTGCTCCTTGGAAGAAAAGCTACGATCAACACTAGACAGCATATTAAAAAGCAGAGACATTACTTTGCTAACAAAGGTCAATCTAGTCAAAGCTAAGGTTTTTCCAGTAGTCAAGTATGGATGTGAGAGTTGGACTGTGAAGAAAGCTGAGCGCCGAAGATTTGATGCTTTTGAACTGTGATGTTGGAGAAGACTTGAAGGTCCCTTGGACTGCAAGGAGATCCAATCAGTCTATCCTAAAGGAAATCAGTCCTCAATATTCATTGGAAGGACTGATGCTGAAGCTGAAACTCCAGTACTTTGGCCACCTGATGTGAAGAACTGACACTAGAAAAAGACCCTGATGCTGGGAAAGATTGAAGGCAGGAGGAAAAGGGGAAGACAGAGGATAAGATGGTTGAATGGCATCACCGAATCAATGGACATGAGTTTGAATAAGCTTTGGGAGTTGGTGATGGACAGGGAAGCCTGGCGTGCTGCAGTCCATGGTGTTGCAAAGAGTTGGACATGACTGAGTAATTGAACTGAACTGATAGTCACGAATCACTAGGTCAAAGTTTCTAAAGGTAGAAAATTATGTTGTCTTATTGCACTTTTTTTTTTTTCTTTTCTGGATCTTCTTTCTTCATTGGTCATCAACATTAAATATTTAGTTCGCCAAAAAGTTCATTTGAGTTTTTCCATAAAATCCTATGGGAAACTTGAAGGAACATTTTGGCCAATTCAATACCTCATGTAACTTTAAGATCTAACCCAACCACATAATTATAAGGAACAAGATATGAAACATCTTCAAATATCAAAATGTAGGCCAAGTTTTATTTCAAAACAGCACTTTAGGACTTATTTTTTAATACTTTGTCATATTGCCCAAACTATTCATGAGGGAGGGATTAAGAAGTTTTAAGTTTTTTATGGGATTTGATATTTTTCACTAAACCCTTTTCTATAGTGTAGCACTCATTTTCTGATTTATCATTTTTAATGTTGTACATATACCAACAGACTAAATAGGAGATGAGTGACTTTTATTTAAAGCTATTCTTTTTCCAGCTTCACTTCTTTAGTATGAGATTTATCATGTAGTGATATAATAGGTACGTCTTACCTGCATGCTGGAGAAGGAAATGGCAACCCACTCCAATATTATTGCTTATAGAATCCCGTGGACAGTGGAGCCTGGTGGGCTGCTGTCCGTAGGGTTGCACAGAGTTGAACACACCTGAAGCGACTTAGCATGCATGCATGCATCTGCATGCACCACCCCAAAGCCATAGTGTAGTAGATAAAAATGTATATAAACTGTTTCTCACCTTCAAGGTAAGTATGCTTGTGGCCAGTTCTATAATAGAACAATTTATTAATTGCTGAAGAACAAGATATCATCCAAAGGAGTTAGCTAAAGAAATTTCCTTTTTTAGACTTAATAGTTTGTTTATTTATGGAAATGAAAGTTCTTCTCCAAAATTAATTATTGTGTTTTTGAGTGTGTGTGTATACAAAATATTGCATATAATTTATATCTCCTAACCTGACAAAACAGTCAGGTTTGAGAGTTACATTTTATTTGGTGGTCATCTTAGGATTTCTGGCCTGGGAGAGAGCATTTCAAGTAACTCTGAGAACATTTTTGAGGAGATGAGGGGGAGGAGTCAGTTTATACAGAAGTTTGCAGCAAGGGGCAGGTATTCTGAACATCAAAAGATGATTGTTAATTAATTAAAGAAAATCAGATAGCTCAAGGAGTTTAGTGCTCTTCTATGTATGGGAAGATGCAAGTGTCTGGGCTCACTGAAATCATTCCTTTTATATGCATCTCAGCTATCTGGGGCCAGCATCCTGGTTCTTGATTATTCACACCCTTGGTTCCTTGCTCACAATGGCAGCCAGCAGCTGAGAGCTCATGGCTTGAAGGCATTTTTCTCCCTTTTGGGTGCCCCTGGGGCTCAGAAGTTCACATGGAGGACCAAAATCACTGATGATTGTAACATCCTTGTTTACTGATATGGCAGGAAGTACTCCATTTCACATATCTTAGATGGCTAATTAAACACTTCTAAATATTTCCATTAAACATATATAGAAATTTAATATTAAAATCCACTCATATCAAATCCGATCTACTTGAATGTCTATTACTTTGAGCCAGTACAATATCCTTAGCACTTGAAATTTATCTATGAAGAAAATTACAAGACTTCTGTCCCATGGAACTTATATTTTGGTGGACAGAAAATATCAATAAGAAATAAACATAATAAATATTTGAGTCAGTTCTAATGGGGTAGATGAAACTGGAGCCTATTATACACAGTGAAGTCAGAAAGAAAAACACCAATACAGTATATTAATGCAAATATATGGAATTTAGGAAGATGGTAATGATGACCCTATATATGAGACAGCAAAAGAAACACAGATATTAAAAGAACAGACTTTTGGACTCTGTGGGAGAAGGTGAGGGTGGGATTATTTGAGAGAATAGCATTGAAACATGTATATTACCATATATGAATTAGATGACCTGTCCAAGTTCAATTCATGAAACAGGGACAACAGGACACTCAAAGCCAGTGCACTGGGACAACCCAGAGAGATGGGATGGGGAGGGAGGGAGTTTGGGACAAGGGGACACATGTACACCCGTGGCCAATTCATGTCAATGTATGTCAAAAACCACCACAATATTGTAAAGTAATTAGCCTCCAACTAATAAAAATAAATAAATAAAATAAATTAATTTAAAAAGATAATTTTTAAATTTATATTAATAATTAACTAATATATTTAATCTATTTATAATAATAAATAGATTAAATAGTGTGTTAGAATATAATGTGTGCCATAAAGCAAGCTAGTGTGTTATGAATGTTAAGGGAAAAGGGTATGTTGTAATTGGAATAAGGTAGTCAAGGAATGCCTTGCTGAGAAAAGGACATTTGCAAAAGATCTGAAGAAGGTAAGAGAATGAGCCATGTGGATACGGGCCGAATTTGGAGACATTGTGGTTGGGTTCCAGACCACTGCAATAAAGTGAGTATTACAATACAGTAAGTCACATAGTGCTTTTGTTTCCCAGTGCACATAAAAGTTATGTTCATATTATACTGTAGTCTATTAAGTATGCAATAGCATTAAGTCTAAAATAAACAATTGTACATACTCTAATTTTATAAAACATTATTACTAAAAATGCTATCACCTGAGTTTTCAGCAAGTCAAAATCTTTATGCAACAGTAACATCAAAGATCACTGATCACACATCATCAGAACTAATGTGATAATGAAAAAAATGAAATATTTTGAGAATAACCAAAATGTGACCCAGAAACACAAAGTAAAAAATGCTGTCAGAAAAATGCTGCTGATAGACTCATGGTAGGGTTTCCACAAACCTTAATTTGTTAAAAAAAAAAAAGTATCTGCAAAGGGCAATAAAACAAAGCGTAATAAAACAAGGTCTGCCCATACATGAAGGAAGTTTGGTCTGGGCAGGCAAAGAGAAAAAAGCAAATGCAAAATCCTAACATTAGAGTGTTCCTAGGGTGTGCAAGGGACAAAAAGGAGGAAAAAGGACTGGAGAAGAGTGAACAAAGTGGAAAGATAATGGGGTGACAGATAATTGGAGTTCAGCACATACAATGGTCCGTAGGCCTTTATCGTGCTGTTGGCTTTACTCTAAGTAAAATGGGGAGCCACTGATAAGATCTGAGCAGCAGAATTCTATGATCTGACTTTTGCATTGAAGAAATCACTTTGTAGTGAGACTAGATCAGGTGGCAGGCAAGAGTAGAAAGCTGGGAGATTAGCTTGGTTAGGCTGGAATCCAAATAATGATGATGGTGCAGACAATGGTGGCAACAATAAAGATGATCAGAAATGGGTTTAGATGGGCTTATGGATAGTTAATCAATGGGGAAGCTGAGCCTGTAGGTATGGATGGCAATTAGAGGGTAAATGAAATTTATCTGATTGCTTCAATTTTCTCAAGTAAGAAGTAAGATCAGCTGAGAGTGAGACTCAGGGATGAGGTCTCAGGAGTTTCTAGAGAAATGAGAAGACATGAAATAGTCATCAAACAGAATATGAGACTGAAAAGATTGGGGAATATGAAAATGATTTCCTGAGAACCTTAAGGGCCCTCTGTGACTTTCATGCTCATAAACATGAAGTAAAACAAGCTCATCATGACTGTATATTTCTCCACAAGATGAAGATAAACAGGGACTGGAAAAAGGGGAAGTGAGTTGGATTTAACCAGGCTTGTGGTTTGGCCACATGTATAAGGTAAAGGGAAAGAGTTATAAGCAAGAGACTAATTATGATTGACCATAGAACTTAAGCCTGCTAAACAGAGCCAGAAAACATCAACTGGATGGAGAACGCTGAAAAAGTGATCATATCGATGGAGCATGCTGAGGGGCTGAAAAGTTTGAGGGGATGAGTTGAAAATTTAGGAGGTGATCATGAGAGTATGGATGCATGAAACTGGAATTAGGTTGTGTTGCTCTTAATCCCGATGACTAGGCTTAGAATGGGGCTTCCCAGGTGGAGCTAGTGGAAAAGAACACACCTGCCAATGTAGGAGACATAAGAGACATGGGTTTAATCCCTGGGTCAGGAAGATCCCCTGGAGGAGGGCATGGCAACCCAGTCCGGTATTCTTGCCTGGAGAATCCCATGGACAGAAGAGACTGGCTGGCTACAGTCCATGGGGTCTCACAGAGTCAGACATCACTCAGTGACTGAAGTAACAACAAAAGAAAGACCCACAGAAACATTAAAGAAGAAATACAGTGTTGATTCCTTTTCCTATTAGGAAAGGAAGGAAACAGCTTGCTTAAATGGCTTTTGCAAAAGGTGAACTTTCTTTTTCAAGCAGAATTGTGATAACTTGAACTGAATTAGGAAGTGGAGTCTCAAAATAGCTATTTAGCATTCAGGAGACAGATGTTTCCTTTTTTTTTTAAATACATAAACTAAAATACTTGGGCATCGGGAGACATTTTTCTCCTAGAGAAATTAGAATATTTCAGTTTTTAACAGTGAACTATTTCTATTTTAGCTTAGTTAAGTTCTAAAATTCATCATTTTAGGATTAATCATAGTTAAGGCATAGCATTGTGAGTAAAAGTTTTTTTCACTTCTGGGTTATAAATTGTGTTTTAATACATCACTTGAGCCAGTAGCTATATAGATACACACACACACACACACACACACACACACACACACACACTCCTTCTACTCTCAAGAAAAAAAAGAAACCCTTCCTAAGTTTTAGTGCAGTAGTTGGGACTAAAGGGTAAATGAAGAATTAATAGCGAGAGAGAGAGAGAGAAATAGGAAGAGAAAAAAGAAATCAGATACAGTAGCAAGTGTAGTTTGCCCACAGATTTTATAGGCACAGTGTTTCATCATTTTATTACTAGAAATTAGGTGAAAATAAAAGTCATTAAAGAGAAAGATAAGGTTGGAACTAAGGAGAATAAATACAGCACAACCTATTTTTCTTTTTAAATTCTAATTCTTTCACCAAATTCTACCTTCCCACCAACACATGAGACCACCAAACATTCCCCTAATTAATCCATTTCTTGGGAAAGCATTTGTAAATTATTAAAGTATAATTTCTCTTAGATTTTTTAAATTTATTATTTCTAATAATATATATTTCCTCCTATATTGTACAATTCAGTTTTATATTTTTTGATTTATGATCTAATTTACATATTATTTAAATAACTTAGTTAAATAATATATTATTTAAATAAAACCAGTGTAAGAATATAACACTTTAAAAAATTGGAAAGTCCATATCAGGCAGCTAGTAATTTTAATAGGTACTTCAATGACTTCACTAGACTTGAGCAGCCAGAAATTTGGATGAAGAGGGATCATAGTGTTATATTTAACCCCTTGAACTCAAGAAGAAAAATATGTGATCAACTAATTTACTATGTTTATTTAAGTAATAAGTAATTATTCAGTGCTTACCAGTAGCAGGCATTGTTTTAGAAACAACTAGATTAACTTACCTTTTATAATGACCCTATAAGATAAGGTCTAGTACGTTTCACCTCATTTAAAAGAAAAAATCCTGAGGCACCTAAGGGTTCAGAAACTTGCTCAAGATCATGAAGATGACATGTTGGACATCCTTACTCCAGAAGCCATGATCTTGATCAGTGTGCTATGCTTTCTTGAGATAAGTTTAAAATAGGGTTTCAAGTGCTTTGAAAAATCTTGAAATCCCTTAACGTTTTACAAAGAATTTTGTACAACTACATCTATAAATATTTGATGGAGATGAGGTTAAGATTTTATAGTACTGAGCCATAATCTGATCAGTGTTATAGAAAAATTTAGGACAATAAGATGTACAATCTCTAGTAAGAAAGATCCCACTTCAAGCAAGGAGAAAATAATCAATCCAATTTTGTATTCCACCATAGTAAATAGAATCCTAAACTATTTTGCAAGTACTGTTTTCTCAATTTTAACTTATTATTTAACTTATTTTAACTCAGAGAATGGGCAACTTCGAGATTGACCACCCACATGCAATTTTAGCAATTATATGCAGCAAGTCATTGACCAAAAGAGTTATCATGCAAGAAATAGTTGAGAAATCAAGTTTGACCACATAGAGGCCCAGGGAAATATTCCAAAATCTCTTGCCAGAGGCAATAATGAACATTTATGTGTTCTTCATGGGAAAGAATTGTAAGGTCTTAAGGAAATTCTTTTACTATAATCTGACTTATTAGAGTGGATGAATTGATATCAGATACACAATATAAAGTAGCATAATAAGCATGAGAGGCATGATAGTTTGAAGAGTTTGGAGAAGACTGATCCCTGTATAAGGTGAGAAAATGATAGGAAGAAAAATAGAGAAGGAAGGACAGCTCTGTTGGAGCTACAAGATAAGCATGGAAGTCTTCTTGCAATTGAGGAGTCCAGCCTTCTGAATTTAAAGAAAGCAAAAATCTAATATTCTATGAGCTAATACCTGGGAGACAGATGAAAATTAAAAATAGAGTCATATTGTACTATACATTAATGAATACGTCATACAAGAGGGATACATATAATCCACATGTCCAGAACAACCCCATGTATATGAATCTCTCTTCATTCATATGAGAAGAGTACAGAATTTCCAGTGAAGAAACATGGAGAACTAAGAAAGATCCTGATAGTGATGGAGGGTGTGGAGAGGAAGGTATGGACAGGATGGAGAGATAACAGAGTCAGTCAAGAAGTGTACTGAGGTTGAGATGGTCAGAGATCCACCCAGGTTCATGTGCTCTCTTCCACACAGTATAGAGTTGTCACTGGCAAGCAGTTGTCCATCCATTAACTGTGTTTCCCAGTCTTTTTTCTGTGGCCATACACTAGTGTATACCAATAATAATCAAGTGGAAATTATGCATGTTACTCCTAGGCATTTCATAAAAACTCCTGGACATTATATCCCTAGTTTCCCCATCAAGGACCTCCAATGTAGAAGGAATATGAGTCCCTGAATTACCACATAGAGAAGTTACTTGCCAATCAGACATGATCACATTGGACTATTTGCCAGTGAGGTATAAAATTCTCACATAATATGTTGAGACACTAAAAATTTGAGGGTTATTACAGAAGCTAGTATTACCCTGACACACACACAGATCCAAATCCATCAGGAATGAAAAAATAGGATGTGAGTGTAAGAAAACTGTTAGTTAACTAAAACTTCTGTCTGCTACTATCTACTTCTTGTCTATAGATTTATGATTGACACTTCCCAAAAATAAGTGATTAAAGCTATGAAGGTTTTAAGAGTTTCTGAACTTTTGAAAAGAAACAGAACAATGGCAAGGAATGATGAAGATGTCATTTTATTTTTCACTAAATGTTAGTACTTTAACATAAAAGTACTTTAACATAAAAGGAGAAACACATGGGTGGCCAGTGAAAGACTGAAGCCCAAGGTCTTTCTTAAAACTTCAATCTCTGGAAGTAAGTCATTGGCCCAAAGGAAATTTTAAAGTAAATGCAAAGAGGAGAGAAGATGCTCAAATAAAACTCAGAAGCAAGTGACTATAGGGAAAATGTCATGACAGGAACAAATGGCTAACAATAAAAGAGGTGCCTGGAATTTCCAACAAAAACGTTTTTAGGAAAAAACAAGTAAACAAAGAAACAAAAAGAAATTAATACTAGTATGGTGTGTAGAATAAGTGTCTCCCAAATTTGTCCACGTTCTAACCCCCAGAACCTGTGAATATGTTAACTACATAGAAAGAAAAATTAAAGTTGCTGATGGAATTAAAATTGCTAATCAACTGACCTTAAAATAGATTATCCTGGAGTAGCCAGGGGGCCAATATAATCAAGAGTCCTTTAAGTGTATATAAAGGAGGCAGAGGAGTAGAGTCAAAGAGAGATGTGAAGATGCCACCCTGCTGGCTGCAAAGAATGCAGTGAAAGTGTTAGTCACTCAGTTGTGTCCAACTCTTTGTGACACAGGAACTGTAGCTCATCAGATTCCTCTGTCCATGGAATTTTCCAGGCAAGAATACTGGAATGGGTTGCCATTTCCTTTTCCAGGGTATCTTCCCAACTCAGGGATCGAACCCATGTCTCCTGCATTGCAGACAGATTCTTTACCATTTGAGCCATCAAGGAAGCCAAAGATAGCACAAGAGACCCTAAACCAAGAAATACAGGTGGTTGTAGAAGCCAGAAAAACAGGGATGGATGGATTCTCCTCCAAAGACCGCAGAAGGAATGCAGTCCTGATAAAACTTTGATTTAGCCCAATGAGACCAATTTCAGACTTTTAATCTCTAGAACTAAAAGATTATAACTTTGTGCTGCTTTAAGCCACTAAATTTGTGGTAATTTATCCCAACAGTGATAGGAAACTAATACAACTGATTTCTTCCATTCAGGTCAGTTCAGTTCAGTCGCTCAGCCGTGTCCGACTCTTTGCAACCCTATGAATCGCAGCATGCCGGGCCTCCCTGTCCATCACCAACTCCAAGAGTTTACCCAAAGTCATGCCCATCCATGCTAATAAACAGAGTATAAATAATAAACTGTGAATTTGAGATTGGGACACACTTTGCAAACCTGTCCAGATGAGACTAAAAAATGGGAATAAGTTGATGGAAGAGAGTCCTGGACCTAAGAAGGAGACATGTCAAGAGACAGTTATGCGATATTTCATGAACTTATACATTTGTGTGGACAAAGACATTGAACATGAAGTGTTTTTGAAGAACACTGAGAAAAGTTTCAAAGAAAAAAAAAGTATGTGTTATCATTACTGACACTATAACTTTACCATGTCTTACTTTCGTTTAGATTTTAAGGAAGTGTGTCACTGTATTTTTCCTCCCATGATCTTGTGAAATAGGAACACAAATGAGGAAACAAGGGCTTTGAAAACCATCATCCAAGAGACAGAGATGGGACTAGAATGAATGTCTTCTGCCCAGTTCACTTTCCACAATATTAACTGCAGTGGGAAAAATAAAGACAGTATGTCCACAAAACTGTAAAAACAACAAATACTAATAATGAAGGATTTAAATCACCATTACATTGTTGTTCAGTCACACAGTCATGTACGACTCTTTGTGAACCCATGGACTGCAGCATGACAGTCTTCCCTATCCTTTGCTATCACCTGGAGTTTGCTCAAACTCATGTTCGTTGAGTTGGTGATGACATCCAACCATCTCATTCTCTGTCACCCTCTTCTCCTCCTGCCCTCAATCTTTCCCAGCATCAGGGTCTTTTCCAATGAGTTGGCTCTTCTCATCACATAGGCAAAATTATTGAAGCTTCAGCATCAGTCCTTCCAATGAATATTCAGGGTTGATTTCCTTTAGGATTGACTGTTTTGATCTCCTTGCTGTCCAAGGGACTCTCAAGAGTCTTCGCCAGCACCACAGTTTGAAAGCATGAATTCTTCAGTGCTGAGCCTTCTTTATGGTCCAATCTCACATCCATACATGACTACTGGAAAAACCATAGCTGAAATGACAGACCTGTTGTTATTGCTTTGGCCAGACTACCTCTGGAATATTGCAATCAATTTTTTTCAAGTATTTCTTGCTTTCTTAAACAGAAAACGTACACAAAAAAGTCTCATTCAGATAACTAAACAAACTATGGCAAGAAACATGAAAAAAATCTAATATTTCCTAAAAGAAGTTTTCTGTGAAAAGAAATTGTCATTTTTTTCTCTTTAAACTAGTTCAAAAGTCCTGTTGTGGGTCTGAAAATTATTTACATTCACTCCCCACTTGCTGGTGGTGGATGCGAGCTCCTGGGGTACTTTTCTGCATAGGCAAAACACTCTCCTACATAAATCACAGAAGGATCCTCTATGACCCACCTCCCAGAGTATTGGAAATAAAAGCAAAAATAAACAAATGGGACCTAGTTAAACTTAAAAGCTTTTGTACAACAAAGGAAACTATAAGCAAGGTGAAAAGACAGCCTTTAGAATGGGAGAAAATAATAGCAAATGAAGAAACAGACAAAGGATTAATCTCAAAAATATACAAGCAACTCCTATAGCTCAATTCCAGAAAAATAAATGGCCCAATCAAAAAATGGGCCAAAGATCTAAACAGACATTTCTCCAAAGAAGACATACAGATGGCTAACAAACACATGAAAAGATGCTCAACTTCACTCATTGTCAGAGAAACGCAAATCAAAACCACAATGAGGTACCACTTCACGCCAGTCAGGATGGCTGCTATCCAAAGGTCTACAAGCAATAAATGCTGGAGAGGGTGTGGAGAAAAGGGAACCCTCTTACACTGTTGGTGGAAATGCAAACTAGTACAGCCACTATGGAGAACAGTGTGGAGATTCCTTAAAAAACTGGAAATAGAACTGCCATATGACCCAGCAATCCCTCTCCTGGGCATACACACCGAGGAAACCAGATCTGAAAGAGACACATGTACCCCAATGTTCATCACAGCCCTGTTTATAATAGCCAGGACATGGAAGCAACCTAGACGCCCATCAGTAGCGAATGGATAAGGAAGCTATGGTACATATACACCATGGAATATTACTCAGCCATTAAAAAGAATACATTTGAATCAGTTCTAATGAGATGGATAAAACTGGAGCCCATTATACAGAGTGAAGTAAGCCAGAAAGATAAAGACAAATACAGTATACTAATGCATATATATGAAATTTAGAAAGATGGTAATGATAATCCTATATGTAAGACAGAAAAAGAGACACAGATGTATAGAACAGACTTTTGGACTCTATGGGAGAAAGCAAGGGTGGGATGATCTGAGAGAACAGCATTGAAACATGTATATCATCAAGTGTGAAACAGATCACCAGTCCAGGTTGGATGCATGAGGCAAGTGCTTGGGACTGGTGCACTGGGATGACCCAGAGGGATGGGATGGGGAGGGAGGTGGGAGGGGGGTTCAGGATGGGGAACACATGTAAATCCATGGCTGATTCATGTCAATGTATGGCAAAACCACTACAATATTGTAAAGTAATTAGCCTCCAACAAATAAAAATAAATGGGAAAAAATAAATAAATAAAATAAAAATTATTTACAGAGAATTTTGCTTGACAAAAGATTCTGATATTGTCAAATATTATACATCCAAGTGTGTGCGTGCATGTGTGTATGTGTGTGTAGGAAAAAAATCCAAAGGCATAAACCCAAATGCTAATTCCAGTGAAATTCCATAGAATTTCAGTGAAATTAATCATATCAAAACATATGCTTTATTTCCAAAGCCAATTCCATTCTCTTTGTAAGCTAATTAGGGTTAAAAATTTGGGAAAGGCTTTACAAAGCACAACCACAAATAGAAGCTTAAAAAGATAAGGGTATTTTTATTGATGCCAGTTTTATATATAAAATGCACACCTTTACACAGATGTCAGCAGCCTCTCTATTGTGTCCACAGGAATTGACCTAGAAAGTCTTTTATAACAGAAATAGTAAATGTATGGCTTAGGAAATTTCTTTTACACAGTTGACCCACTGGTCACAGCTGTATGTGAAAATCTTGAAGAATTTATGTCCTGTATTTCTGCTGTTGCTGATATGAGTATTCCAACTAGTAGCATTCTTGTGCACGTTACTTTGGTGAATGTGCGTATACATTTCTTTTGGCTATATATCTAGGACTGGGCCTGAGGAGACAGAATACTAAAAAAGTCCTCCACAATTCCAGGCCCTAGTGAAAGGGGGATTATCCATGTGGGTTTTAATGCTAGGGAGATACTCTGACGGGGCTAATCTAATCACATCAGTTGCTTTAAAAGCAAAGAGTTTTCTCCAGGAGCAAAAGAGGAAGTCAGGGAGATTTGAAGCCTATGAAGTACTTGCTGCATCACTGCTGGTTTGATGATAAAGGGCTCCTCATACAAGGACTGGAGCCACACTATGTTGGACTTCTGATCTGCAGAACCATGAGCTGATAATGGTTGTATTTAAAGTGACAGTTTGTGGTAATTTGGTACACAGAAAGAAAAAACTAATCTCTAGAGTTTGTATGCATTTCATAGATGCTGCCAACGGTTTTTCAAAGTATCACTTTTAAGTATCACTTTTCAAAGTACACTTCTCACCAGAAGTGTATGAGAGTTCCAGTTACTCCATAAAATTTACATGTTGTCCTTAGTGTAGTCACAGAATATAAAGCATCTAGTAGAAACTTGCCTGTTTAACGCAAAAGTATTAATCATTAATGAGATAAAACTAAAAATGTAGCATTCAATTTCCCATGCGAAACAAAATTTTAATATATTGTTATATTCACTTCTTAAATTGAGCTCAACACACACCAAATTTTTTGTTGTTGTTCAGTGACAAAGTTGTGTCTGCTCTTTGCAACCCTATGGACTGCAGCATGCCAGGCTTCACTGTCCTTCACTATCTCCCAGAGTTTGCTCAGACTCATGTCCATTGAGCTTGTGATGCCATCCAGCCATCTCAGCCTGTCGCCCCCTTCTCCTGCCCTCAGTCTCCTCCTTTTTCAGCTGATTATTCAAAGGAAATAGTAATGAGTATTCAGTATTATTTAATGTGACTAGTTGATGTTGAAATGATATCATTTGCCTTTTTCATGAACCAAATAGCTGTAATAATAGGAACATTTACAAAATCCTATAGCTAGTTCATTCAACTTGTTTCACTGGTCTTTGATGAAATTACCCCTAAAGAGATACTGGATAATGTCTTTTAAATATCAAGAATATATTATGTAAAACTTCCACAGGGACACTGAAGAAAGATTTTATATTTTTTCTAAATTTAATATCATTTGGCAATTGATGTTTTCATCTTTTCTTTTGATATTTTGCTTGTTAACTGTTCAAAATATCACTTTGGTAATCATTTTGACTATATACACTTGTATAACTTTTTAGAGCTTACTCTAGGAATTAAAGAATTCATACTTATTATTTATATTCTATTAATATTTAGAATTAATATATAATCATCTAATTGGAATGCAAACTATAAATTCCCTTTGACTTCTCTCAGTTATTAACATAGTACATTTCCCCCCCTTTCTTTCTTTCTTTCTTTTTTTTTTTTTTTTTTGAGGCACAGAAAGTCTTTATTGCCCTAAGAAGCAAGTGCATTCATCCCACCTCACCGACTTTAAGAGTAACAGAAATGCAGATTTCTATAGTAAAGCACAGCACAGACTCGGGGAGAAATGATCCCTTGGACTATATTGGTTGTGATACTGAGGTAACCAGTTGATGTTGTTCAGTGAAAATACCTCCAACACAATGAAAACTATAAACTAGCTATAACATCCAATTCATATGTACAATTCAAATATAAATATACATTATATCCTTCAATGTACAGCAAGTTTAATACATTGGTGTTTACAAAATAAAAACTGTATATTATGCTTCAGCTATCTAACACAGTACCTCTACAAACACTGAAAACTTCCATCTGAGAATGTTATATTTTATGCTTTCAACCAACAAACATACTCTGCAAAATTCCAGAGGAGAAAAATAGGTACTATATATACCCAGATACTTTCCCTTTGTGTTTCTCTGTCTTCCTTCCTGATGTTCCAAGTTTCCCTCTGCTATCATATCCCTTCTGTCTGAAGAACTTCCTTTAGCAATTTTTTTTAAAGCAGGTCCGCGGCCAACAACTACTCATAGTTTGCGTTCATCTGATAATGTCTTTATTTCATCTTAAGTCCTGAGGGACATTTTCACTGATATAGAGTTCTGAGTCATCATGTCTTTCCTTTCAACATTTTAAAGATGTCATGCCACATCCTTCTGATACAACACACAGAGGGAATGAGTCCAGGACTTCACAAACAACTTGGCAGAGTGGCCATCCAAGCTTTTCTGTTTTATTATCTCCCAGGCATGCTCCCATTCCTCAGGCTGCTCTTTTCAGACTTCGGTGAGAAACTGCACCCTTTCCACCCTGTTCAGGGTTATGCAGAGCAAGACACAGGAAGAAGGAAAAAATAATCACAACAGGTCTGGTGACACTGTCTTGGAACCACACTTCAACTGAAGGAGAGGAAACATCCCCTCCCTTTAAGTTTTGGCTCCTACTGGTTTCTCACTTGCCAGTTTTACTTAGTGGAGGTTATTTTATGACTTAAATATTGCACTGTACATAGGAGGCATGTTGCTGCTGCTGCTGCTGCTAAGTAGCTTCAGTCGTGTCTGACTCTGTGCCATCCCATAGACGGCAGCCCACCAGGCTCCGCCGTCCCTGGGATTCTCAAGGCAAGAACATTGGAGTGGGCTGCCATTTCCTTCTCCAATGCATGAAAGTGAAAAGTGAAAGTGAAGTCGCTCAGTCGTGTCTGACTCTTCACAACCCCATGGACTGCAGCCCACCAGGCTCCTTTGCCCATGGGATTTTCCAGGCAAGAGAAGTGGAGTGGGTTGCCATTACCTTCTCCAGGAGGATGTTACCTTCTCCTTATTTGTCTGTTTACCATATACTTTAATATTTGAAATGTTATGTCTTGGAAACTCAAGTGGGCCTTAAGAAGCATTGCTACTAACAAAGCTAGTGGAGGTGATGGAATTCCAGTTGAACTATTTCAAATCCTAAAAGATGATGCTGTTGCATTCAATATTCCAGCAAATTTGGAAAACTCAGCAGTGGCCATAGGACTGGAAGGGGTCAGTTTTCATTCCAGTCCCAAAGAAGTGTGCAATGCCAAAGAATGTTCAAACTACCACACAATTGCACTCATCTCACACGCTAGCAAGGTAATGCTCAAAATTCTCCAACCGAAGTGTCAACAGTACATGAACTGAGAACTTCCAGATGTTCAAGCTGGATTTAAAAAAGGCAGAGGAATCAGAGATCAAATTGCCAACATCCATTGGATCATAAAAAAGCAAGGGGATTCCAAAAAAACATCTACTTCTGCTTCATTGACTACACTAAAGCCTTTGACTGTGGGTTCACAACAAACTGGAAATTCTTAAAGAGACCGGAATACCAGACCACCTTACCTACCTCCTGAGGAATCTGTATGCAGGTCAAGAAGCAACAGTCAAAACTGGACAGGGAACAATGAACTGGTGCAAAATTGGGAAAGGAGAATGTCAAGGTTGTATATTGTCACCCTGCTTATTTAACTTATATGCAGAGTACACCATGCAAAATGCTGGGCTGGATGAAGCTCAAGCTGGAATCAAGATTGTTGGGGGAAATATCAATAACCTTAGTTATGTAGATAACAACATCCTTATGGCAGAAAGAGAAGAGGAACTAAAGAGCTAAAGAGCCTCTAGATGAAAGTGAAGGAGGAGAGTGAAAAAATTGGCTTAAAACTCAACATTCAAAAACAAAGATCTTGGAATCCAGTCCCATCACTTCATGGCACATAGATGGGGAAACAATGGAAACAATGACAGATTTTATTTTCTTTGGTGCCAAAATCACTGTGGATGGTGACTACAGCCATAAAATTAAAAGATGCTTCCTCCTTGGAAGAAAAGCTGTGACAAACCTAGACAGTGTATTAAAAAGCAGAGACATCACTTTCCTGACAAAGATCTGTCTAGTCAAAGCTATGGTTTTCTCAGTAGTCATGTATGGATCTGAGAGTTGGACCATAGAGAAGGATGAGCACTGAAGAAGTGATGCTTTTGAACTGTGGTGCTGAAGAAGACTCATGACAGTCCCTTGGACTGCAAGGAGAACAAATCAGTCAATCCTAAAGAAAATCAACCCTGACTATTCACTGGAAGAACTGATACTGAAGCTGAAGCTCCAATACTTCAGCCACCTGATGGGAAGAGCCAACTCACTGGAAAAGGAAAAGACCCTGATGATGGGAAAGACTGAGGGCAGGAGGAGAAGGTGGTGACGGAGGATGGCATCATTGAGTCAGTGGGCATGAACTTGAGCAAAGCCTGGGAGATAGTGAAGGACAGGGAAGCCTAGTGTGCTGCAGTCCATGGGGTTGCAAAGAGTTAGACATGACTGAGTGATTGAACAACAATGTCTTGCAAAAGTCATCGACATTTCTAGAACAATGTGATTTTTATGCCACATTTTCTCCTTCAAGGAAATAACATTTTTCTTCATGGAATAATTAATACCAATAATATAAATGATAAATCAATAATTTTAAAACCTCATATTACTACCATTTTCCCTAAATAATGGAGATAAAGAAGGGGGAAAAAAAATCCAGGAAATCTCCTCCCTCCCTACAGTTGTATCTGAGTTTTAAGAGTTTTCTCTCTTTTTCCTTGAACTAGAACTAGAAGGTTTCTCCTAGATTTGTCTTCTCCAGAGTACTAGTTTCTGGGTTTGAAATGTGCAGAGTTCTGGCCAGGGCATACCAGAGGAGAAAAACAATGACTAACTCACAGCTGTCTCAGGGGTACTCTGAATTCTGTTTTTCTTTCCCAACTGCCTTCTTATATTTACTTCTTAGAGTTCTCAAATCTCTGGTCACACATTCTGTCCAAGTTTTATAACTGAGTTCAATGGAAGATAAAGGAGTGTTTATTCCATCTTATCTAGAAACAATAATCTATAATTTGCATTTTAATTTAAGTATTTTTCCCTGTATGAAATGTCTTTCATCTTTAACTTTCAAGCAAGTAAATCTAACTTCTCCTTCATGTCTTCTGAATATGGTATCAATGTGTTTCTCATCACAATTTTTAAACATCTTCTTCATTTTCTACTAATTCACTCATAGATTAATATATATTCACACACAGATACATATATATTTCACAAGATGTTACAGAAAAACCCAAACAAACTTTTTGCCAACCAAATACATATATACATATGTATGTATTGTTATCTTCCTAGACTCTTTTATGTTAATGGTTTTATATAATCTTTTACAAACTATTTTATATTAATATTTTGTTCTTTGATACCATAAGGTAGTAAGTTGCAGCAACAGATTTTCTAATGTTTAAAATGTTTGTATTTTTTCAGATAGACCCTGTCCATGGTAAATTATTCATTTAATATATCATTGCTTAATGATTTTTTTGTGTACTTAATTGTTATTTATAATTCTTGTTTATTTATGAATGACTTTAGAGTATCCTTTTTGTTTATGCTGTTTTTATTCTGTTTTTGTCTCAAGATTCTTCTAGACTGACAGAAAGGCTTGGAAAATTGATCATTTTTTTGTCTTTATCTTAAGAATTCTGAACAGTTTAAACATTATGTCCTCTTTATTCTTTTTTTTCTAACATAAAATATGAAGTCTGGCATATAGAATATATTCAAGAAATATGTTCCCACTGATAAAAGGATGAGTAAGTGAATAATGAATTCATTTTTTAAAAATTATCTTGGCAAGTATAGTCATTGAAAATGCAGCCATTCTACCAGGTTCATATAATCTATCAAGTACTATATTTGGAATTAGATTCCAGTGAAATAAAAGGCATTCTTAGCCTTCAGAGTTTCAGTATACTGTTAAAAATCCTAAAAATATGCCCCCTCCCAATTACTTACATGCTCCTATAGAACAATAAACTAATTAATGCAATAGACACATAACTAAATAAAAATATATTTGCAGATAACAAGTGTATTTCTTATATGTATTTTCCGTAAATTTTATTTTTTATTAAATGTCATCTAACCATTGACTTTTATTATGTAAGTAGTACTGTGCTATTTTAAGAAAATAAACTTGGTCCCCAAATATGCTAATATAAAAATTAGAATTAAGGACCACTCTCTCTTAATATAACAGTACTCCAGTACTCTTGCTTGGGAAATCCCATGGACAGAGTCTGAGCCTGGTGGGCTATAGTCTGTGGAGTTGCAAAGAGTCAGACACAACTTAGTGACTGAGTACACAATGTTTTATTAAAATATAAATTATATGTTTTAATTATCATCAAATATGAATATGTTTTAGCTAATTTTTTTCTTTAGGCTTTTAAGTCATGTTACCAAACAGAAAAGAAATAAAAATGTCAAGAAAATAGTTTGAGAACTAGAAATTGATGAGTTTCTCATGTAAGAACAATTTTACAGTTATGATTAAACAAAAAATACTGAGTAAAATCATTGTAAGCATTCCTCAAAATTCATATTAAAACTATATGAAAAATTTCTGGGAGCTTAATAAAATCTGTAGTGTTTTTACAAAAGCTAACAATATTTTTCCCTTCTGTGTTCTTTGTATGTACCCACTTGATTTCCTCCTAGAAATAATGAATTTCACAGGCATAGAAGAATACAGCACTTTATATCTGAACAAACAGAAATGAATTAACTAAATTGAGTCAGTGACACAGACATTAGTGTTAAATTATAAGGCCCTGTAATAGCTATCAAAAGTAACAAAAATGCATAAAGGCACTGCTCCTTTTCTAATCTTCGAATTTTCTTTTGAAACAGAAATGGTCAGGTGTGGCAGAGCATATTGCTTTAAAGTAGTTCTCAGCACAACTTTATTTTAGAGATATGTCTTAAAGAGAATGGTGTACATCGAAGTATAAAATAAGCTAAGAGGATATATTGTATAGCACAGGGAATTTAGCCAATGTTTTATAAGTTTAAATGGAATATAATCTATAAAATTTTGAATCACTACATTGCACACCTGATACTAACATAACATTATAAATTGATCATACTTCAAAAAAAAATACGATATGCCATCAATGCTCCTGAAATTAAATCAAACAAATCCTCTGATAATAAGTGTTAATTCATGTGTTTTTGAATTATGGTCTTCTCAAGGTATATGCCCAGTAATGGGATTGCTTGGTCATATCTATTATTGTTTTTTTTTTAAGGAACCTCCATACTGTTCTCCACAGTGACTGCATCAATTTACATTCCCACCAACTGTGCAAGAGGGTTCCCTTTTCTCCATGCCCACTCCAGTATTTATTGTTTGTAGATTTTTTGATGATGGCCATTCTGACTAGCGTGAGGTGATACCTTATTGTAGTCTTCATCTGCTTTTTCTCTAATAATTAATTACATTGCCTCACTATTTAAAATAGGACATGGAAGCAACCTAAATGTCTATCAATAGACAAATGGATAGAGAAGATGTGGTATGTATATACAAGGCAATATTACTCCCCAATAAAAAGGAATGATGTTGGGTCTTTTGTAGACATAGGTCTGTGGGCCTACAGTCTGTCATACAGAGTAAAGTAAGTCAGAAAGAGAAAAACAAATATCATATATGGACACATATATATGGGACCTAGAAAAATGATACAGATGAACCTATTTGCAGGACAAGAATAGAGATGAAGACATAGGGAACGAACATGTGGACCCTGGGGACAGTAGAAGGATGAACTGGGAGACTAGCATTGATGTATGTGCACAGCCAATGCAAAAGAAACAGCTAGTGAGAACCTGCTGCCTAGTGCAGGGAGCTCAGCTGGGTGCTCTGCGATGACCTCGATGAATGGGATGGGGTGGAGGAGGGAGGTCCAACAGGGAGGGATTTATGTATACATATAGCTGATTCACTTCATTGTACAGCAGAAACTGACACTGTAAAGCAACTATATCCCAATCTAAAAAAAAAAAAAATGATTGGGATAATTGAGACAGAATCACACAGCTATCCAGCTGCCAAGGCCACATGGTCCTCTGGGAGAAATTAATACCATAAACTTCAGAGAGGGGATGCTGGAAATGATCATTCATGAGCCTCCCTTGGAAGCAGCAGGTGGTAAATTGTCTGGCTAAAGAGACACTATTGCTTACAATTCGATGGCTTTCTCTGATTTAGGAGAATGAATCATCTTTGACATCTTAGACAAAGATACAGATTATAGATATTCCTTCTCCTCTCTATTGAAATAATTATTTCCCAGGAGGAAATGGGTAAGGTTCGAAATACAACTCTGGAAGCAACCAAAGTTTAGAGATCCTTGCTTTAAATCTGTTCTCATAGTTCTAGTAGATGATGTCCCTCTTTCCCACCAAGGAGAATTATAGGATTATCTGAAGTTGTTCAATCTCATACCTCACAGCTGATCCTGAGAGATTCATCTTAGACCTTCCTTTCTTCAGTGATTCTTATGGTGTTTCTAGAAAAATTTAGCTGAAAGTGCTACTGAGCAACTTGGCAAAATTGTGCTTAATTTTAAGTGTAACCCCAGGTATAGCATCTACTAGAGATGATTCTGGCTCTAACAAGAATACTATGACTGCTATATACTTGATTCTTAATTTGCACAGTGCCTTGTGATCATTCTTATATTTTCATCTTAAATTAAATTTATGAAAAAGCCATTTTGGAGAATGCAGCCTTTGAGATAAGTAAAGATTTAATTAAATAAATATCAATAATTAAGATAATATATTTTAAAATTAAAAACCTTTCAAGTAAATTCACACCTAGAGGATTCTTTAAACCTCTTACTGATAATTGAGGTCACAGTTATACCTATACATTTCTAGATGCTGCACTAAAACATTGATTCTGCATGGCCTATGGGAAGCTGCAGGAGTGTTTTGTATGTGATTCTTGTGAACAGTTAAATTGAATTATTCTGCTTGTTGTCTGATTGTTAAGTAATCTACTTTTACTCCTTACTATCTTAAAGTTCTTACACATAAGTGTCCTCCACTTTCTAATTGGTTACTTTTAATCTGCTTAGGGCTGGAAGAAGATATGATCAAACTTATTGAGTATATGCAAGCTAAGAACAATTAGGTTCTGAGTGAAAATCTGGGGAGGTATCCAGGAACAAAACATGTGTGTTTAAGTACTTATTTGGCATCTAATTTGGCTACTTTTTTTTTTCTTGTTTATCCTTAGCAAACCAGCAATTTTATCTACCCAGATAAGAAAAGTTCCAGGAACTGTGAAATATCACTGAATTGGATTATTCTATTTGTATTTGACTTTTCATGTGTATTTTTCTAATCCGCCTATTATATTTCAGTTCCTTACAGACAGAAATTTTCCTGGCATCTTTGACAGTTTATTCCCAATAGTTTAACTTCTAATAGACTCTATAAGTTCAGTGAATATGTGGGGAAAAAATAAAGATGAGTTCCATCTTTAGAAAATGAAGCTTTTCTTCAAGCATTCACAATGCAGAATGACTATTTAAATGTCATCAGTGATTAATCAGCAGTGTGTTCAGATGCAAACTCATCTGCGTTTCACCCTTGTCTTGAGGCAAAAGCGAAAATGTCTTGCACTGATGGTGAGTCATCCTGATGTATCCCTCTTCCTACTATTAGCAAACATGAGCTCACATACTCAGGCAGGAGCAGGTGCTGATTAATTCATCCTCTAAAGTTTGGGAAGAATAAAATCAGTTACTAATTTCATAAATTGGAGATAATAAATTGTAACTCAATTTTATAAGTTCTTTGCTAGTTGCCCATTTAAAATTTAACTTCAAACCATTTTTAAGAGTTTTGTCATTCCATTAAAAGACTAATTTCAAATGTACTATTCTTGAAAGAGCAAAGCTCCACAGCTCTAAAATTCACTGTAAAATCTCCAGGTCGCTTCCTCTATAAACCCAATTCATTTTTTTCTTTTCCTTCTAAGACAAACCAGTTTTCTTAGGCCATCTCTTTTTAGGCTGCACTTCCTCCTACCCTAAATAGTCAGGAGCAGAGTAAGAAGTTCAGTTCATCTTGTGAGTTACAGTGAAAGAAATTTTTACATGTGAAAGCAAATCATAACTCACATGTTTTTCAAAGCAGGCATTATCTTTTGACCTGTTACTGTGAGTTTTCAGAAAAACAAGACGGTAGCCAGAACTTATCGGTTCTCTGCCTAGATGACACAGGCCCAAAAAACTGGCCCTAAATAGTTCTTCATTTTCATCATCTTGGGAATTCTAGAACTGGAAGTAAACCTCAAGATGGAAATTTTAGGATGGAGAAACCCATAAAATTTCAAATGACTGACAATTGAATTACCCTTAGGACACCTATACTTGAAGCTATATAGGAATACACAGGGACAATAAATATTAAGGTAATATGCTTACTCAGCCTTGCTCTAAACAGTTCTTTGGGGGCTCTCTTCACACTGAACTATGTTTAGTAACTGGACAAGCTAGAGGAATCAGAGAAACCCAAAGACGAAGGACATATAGCCTCCAGGGAAAAATAAAAAAGATTTGGGAGGTGGGAAAAGGACAGGTGGGGAGGATATAAAAAACATTCAGCTGGTGTTTAGGGGAAAAAGGAAAGAAAAAGAGTAAGAATAAGCAGATTGACAAGACACTTATTCTGTGTGACATTTTTCTTCAGAGGAAGATGGTAAGGGAGAGAATAGACATTCTGTTTTGTGTTTTAAATATAATCCTTATTTGTCTTTTCAAGAGACTCTGCCCTCTACTCAAGGACTTTGCTCAAACTGGTGGAGAAAGGTAGAATAGTGGGATATTCATAAACAGAATCTGAGGCCAGACTGCGGGATATAAGCCCTGGCTCTTCTACTATAACTGTTTAATCTTCAACAAGTAGTTTATGCTCTCTTCCTGGTTGGTTCATCTGTAAAATAAAAATAACAATTGTATTGACCCTATAGTATTTGAGAAATAACAGTATTACTGTTTCATGAATTAATACATGAAGCATATTTAGAAGAGTCCTTGGCATATGTTAGGGGGTCAAAAAATATTAGTAATTTGCGTGTATATATATATGTATATATATATATATATGAATCTGATACAATGTGATGTGAATAGTTACAGAGAATCAAGTCTTACCTATGTTATAAATAATTAATGCCAAAATGTATTTGGAGTATTTAGAAACTGCTGAAATAGTCATTTATTAAAATATATTTTTTCCTTTTAAAAAGACTACCCTAGAAGTACTTTCTAAAGCCAACCTTACCACTAAAAACAAAAAGCAAAAAGATGGTTTAAATTCCAGTTATTCCCTTACCAATACTCATTTATTTACAAATACTGTAACCATGGCCCCATCTGGTGAATTTGTGTATCAGTGTTGCTAATTTAGTTCTATTGACACATCAAAATGAAAGGCTCTGAGAATCACCGAGCTTCTCATTTCTTTTTTTTTTCCTATTTATTTTTATTAGTTGGAGGTTAATTACTTTACAATATTGTAGTGGTTTTTGCCATATATTGACATAAATCAGCCATGGATTTATATGCATTCCATTTCTTAGTGAGAAAATTAAGACCAAAGAGATTAACAAAGACTGGTTCAAGTCTGGAAGGATGGGTGACAGAGTAACTGAATGATAACCTAAAACTAGATGTTTGTCTGAAAAATTCTTGGTGATAAATTAATATTTGGAAATTTAGGGGAAAATTTGCATGAAGATTACTCCTCACAACTGATCTAATTGCTTCTCTTATCCACCTATTACACAATAAATGTGAATACACCCAAGATTATCAAGGACAATAATTTCCATCTAGTAGAGGTCCATGTGAGAAAAGAGGCATCAACTAGAATATAACATACTAGAATGTAGAAAGTTGAAATTTCTCTCTTTACATCATCTTTCCAGAAAAAGATCAGAAATTAGAAGACTTAAAAGACATAACCAGAATGTCTAGCAGCTCTGTTTAGCTGTTATGCAGTGTCCAACTATTTTGCGACCCCATGGACTGTAGTCCACCAGGTTCCTCTGGTCATGGGATTTCCCAGATAAGAATACTGGAGTGGGTTGCTATTTCCTTTTCCAGGAGATCTTTCTGACCCAGGGATTGAATCCATGTCTTCTGCATTGGCAGGCATATTCTTTACCACTGAGCCACCTGGGAAACCAGTTCTATAAGAAAATTTTTCTTCATTGGGTCTTTTAGAGATGATGAACTCTTGAACTCTCAGTATTTATTTTTGACAGGAACTTTTAACTGATGCTCAGATCACCCTAGAATGCAATATAAAAGAGAAAAACCACAGAACTTTCTTTCCTCATAAGGCACATGATGTATATACTTCAAGCTACTGCAGGGCAGTGGGCTCTCCTTGACACTTAAGATTTGGGTAAGAATTTTACTCTCTTAAACTTTTCCAATTTTAGTGAAATTTAATGGCCTATTTGTACAATAATTTACAGCCCATAAAGTTCTAGTAAAAACCCATCCTTTAGTGCCTGGGAATTATGACTGCCTTTTAGCTATAATCTGCTGAAAGGGAAGGAAGGTAAAAGACATTGGTGCACATTCATTGCAAGTGTAGCTATTTAGACCTGAAAGATACATGGAAAGAGAGTTCTTCAGATCTCAATTAAAAACTGTTGCCCAAAAGCACTGGGGACATGTTCTCTGAGTGTTAGACAAGTTGAATATTAGATTAAAATAGTTAATGCAATGAATTACCCTTAATTTTTTGTTATAGTTTTCTGAGAGTCTGTAATGAATTTTTCTAATTTCTTAAAATTGTAACTATAACAGTAATAATCCTAGTTTTCCCATCCATGAGGAGAAATAGCCTTTGTGACTCCATTTGCAGGATGGATAGTTTGAATATTCCCTACTCTTGCATGACCAGCATGATGCAAGGCCCCTACTCCTGTGTTCTTCACCTGGCACTTCCTAGGCCAAGACCTAGGGTCATTTAGATTCTCCTGAAAGGACTAGTCCTTTAAATTGCTTATCCCTATGAAAATGAGTCAGAATCTGCAGAAGATTGAAAAGTGTCAGAATCAATAGACATGAAAACAAATGCAGAAACTGGCAAATAAATGTTCTTTCTTTCTACACTTGAAGACTGTGTTCTCTGTACATAAAGAAGAGGAGAGTATGGGATGGTACCACTAAATATATTTAGCTTTAGCATCTTGGAATTATGGAAGCCAATCCATTAAATTATTGCTAAGTTGGAGGCTTACTGGGCCTTTTTTTTTTTAAACAACTGTTTAATTGTAGTAAGTATCTGTCTTAACAGGGCTTCCCAGGTGGTGCAGTGGTGAAGAATCCACCTGCCAAGCAGGAGACACAAGAGACACAGGTTTGATCCCTGGATTGGGAAGATCCCCTGGAGGAGGAAATGGCAACCTGCTCCAATATTCTTGCTCGGAGAATCCCATGGACAGTGGAGCCTGGTGGGCTATAATCCAAAGGATATCAAAGAGTCAGACATGACTGAGGATGAAGGCTAAAAGTCTTGATAAGACCAGCATTATAAAAATTATGTCAAAATTGCCATACTATGCATTACAGGCAAAATAGATCACATCTGTCTTTTTGACCTCCGTATCCCCAATCTTTAGAAGAGTATCTAGAACACAATCAAAACTCAATGTATATACCTATTTCCTTATTGAAGAATGAAATTTATAGCTGTCTTATTTATTTACAGCATTCAAAATAGATAATTGGTATAGTATTTTACATTTTACAACATGTTTCTTACTTACTACATGCTCATTTTCTTTGCTTCATTAGAAAATGGTTATAGGCCATGCTTGTTCCCAGCAACCTCAAGTGACTCAATGGCACAGTAAGAAATAGAATTTGGAAACATGTAATTGTGGTTTAGCAGGAATTTTCTTCCTGGAAATAGAGTGGAGCCGGGAGACCTGGGTTCAAACCCTGGGTTGGGAAGATCCCATGGAGAAGGGAAAGGCTACCCACTCCAGTATTCTGGCCTGGAGAATTCCATGGACTGTATAGTTCATGGGGTCACAAAGAGTCAGACACAACTGAGTGACTTTCACTTTCACTTAGAATCCTGAGTTTCCATACCTCCATCATCCTCATCCGTGTCCACCATCTTCAGTTTCAAAGAATGTAAATAAGCTACGTTCATTTGGGAAACTTCTGAACTGATAGGTTTGCAGTCTCCTACCAAGCCCACTATATCCAACCTATGGACATGATTTTGGGAATAAGAAAGCGAGGTGACAGAAAGCCATGTCCACTCACTTGTAGCCTTGATCGATTGTATACTTTTGATTGTTTGTTTCTGGGTTGGTTGTAAAGCAAAACGGAACTGAGCTTGTATCCCAGTAATCATTCCATCTAGTTCCCAAACCTAAATTAGCTTTTGTGTTCTGGCCTGGTCAAATGCCCAGAATGTTCCAATATGGATGGTTTCTGCTTTGACTTAACTTAGGATGTTATTCTTTATGCAATTGTCAGGACAAAAAAAAGTTTTACTTCATATATTTGATGCAAAAAGGTCTTGAACTATCAGATATACACAGGGGGAAGGCAATGTGAAGACATAGGGGGAAATCAACCATCTGCAAGTCAAGAAGAGAAGTCTAGAACAGATTCTCTCCTCATGACCCTTAGAAGAAAGCAGCCCTACCAACACCTTGATCTTGGATTTCCAGCTTTCAGAACTGTGAGAAAAAAATTCTCTGTTGTTTAAGCTCCCCAATCTGGTGGGATGCTTTGTTACGGCAGCCCCAGCAAACTAACTCTGCTTCATTTTATGATTCTTGTTCACAAGAATCTTACACTTATTTCTATGTCCATGGTTATGAGATAAAAATGAGTAAAATTTAGGCTATTTAACATTTGAATACACTTATAATGAAATAGCATACTTCTAATAGCAGTCTTATGATAGCCTAAGAGGATTATTTTTTCTGTTACCAATCAGAAGAGGATTTACAAAATGACTGTATTCTTATGTGCAAAAAGTACTTAACACAATTTCTAGAGCATATAAATTCAATAAGTGTTAAGTGTCTTTCTGCTCTGTTTCTCTACAGTATGCAGGTAGAACTGGAAAAAAAATCAAGTAGTTAATATAATTTATCTTGAAGCACTTGGTAATTTTTTCTTTCAGTTACCCTGTCCTTAATTTTGGTAAGCACTTTCCAAATAACTAATACTGTTAGATTTAGCAATCAAACCATAGCTCTAACCACTGAGATGTTATCAACTCCAAGTCACATTATTCTTAACCTTTCACTTCTCTACCAAAGGTAACAGATCTTAATATCCATTTATTCAGAGCTGTGTTCTGCTATCTTATTTGATAAATGTTCCACTCTATATACAGTATGTTTGCTCCTGCATGTTTATTCTTCATTCTCCAGATAATTATAACTTAATGAAGATTGCAATTTTCATGTCATGCCAAAAACAATGACTTACTCTATAGTTATATCTATAGTGGTAAAAAAAAAAAAGATATTTAAGATTTGCATTGAACTAATCTTTTGTTATTTATAAAATCACATTCATATTCAGTTAACCTTGTTTTGAATACCCATTCTGCATAAGACATAGAATTTTAATACCCATTTCATGTATGTATCACAATCTCTATTTCATAAGGGAAGAAAAGATTTAAAGAAGTGTAATAATCTGTTCTACACCATATAAGTGATAAATAGCGAAATTGAAATTCAAACCTAAATTCTGTCCTAGGTTTTTTTTTGTTGTTGTTATATTGTTATGCTCTATTGTTTCCCATTTTGATGTCCCAATATGTTTATAAATATTAGTAGAAACCAGGCAAAAGAAAAGAGAAAATATTAAAACCAAGTATTTGTTTTTGTTTTTCTTTCTACCTCCCTGTTCCATATTTGCATCCCCAGGGAGAAACACAAAAATTGTCTGGAAGCCTAAGAATGTTGTAAGAAATAGCAGGCATCAGAGTGGCTCTTGTAAACAAGAGGTCCTGTGTGCTCCCCTAAGATAAATGCTGTTTAAAATACACATTCATGTAATATCTGGAAAGCATTCTGAAAACACAAACACCTATTTAAATCCCTGCAGTTAAACAATTCGCATAGATATTTCACATCTCAACACTATGCTTACTTGGAAAAATAGGCTATATGTTCTGAAAAATAAAACAAAACTTGTCCATAGAATTTTCCTTGGGGCAAAACATTACTGATTTTTGCAGAAGTCATCCTGAGGGAAGTAAAAAATTATTACAACTCAAGAGTAAAAGCATACTTGACAACATAAGCTTCTGGTTTTAGGGTGGGGAAACTATCTTATTATGTCTGAGCTGCATAAAAAACAAGTAAGCACAAGCTTAACCCTATGGTTACTTGTTTTTGTAATTTCTAAAATACCACCTTTAGGGAAAAAAAATGACTATTCAGAAATTCTCTGAAAGAATTTTGAGTTTTACAACTTAAAGTTTGAAACATAATTCTAAAGAGAAGGATATATTCAAAAGGTAAAAAAGAACATCTTTGACATTCCTTTCCTTTAATGAACAGCCCAGTCAGCATATTAACAAATAAGTTAAGAATACCACAGCATACATCAGGCAAGACAAATGCTTTTAATTTTGAGTGCTAATTCTGTTACTAGTTACTGAATGATATCATTAAATTAAGAACAATGAGAGTGTTGTGACTGATTTGTTGAATTCTGCTAAGCATCTACAAGTTGGAATTTCTACATCTGGGCACGTATCTGTGATCTTCAACATAGTCACTTGCATGTATTATATCCAAATACTCTCATAGATAGAAAATGTGATGACAATAATATTGCAAAATTATAACTGGATATTTTTCTATGATGTTCCATTAGTAAAAGTATAACTGAAAATTCATGACCTTGGATGGTTAAGTTCAAATTGTTCTAGTTTTTCCTGGAAGGAGAAAACAGCTCTGCTTAAAGAAAATTGATTAAGTGGTAGGAGAAAGAAATCCAGTTTAATAAACAAAAGGGATGCAGCAGAGAGAGAAAGAGAAAGGAGGAGTCTAGAGCATTAACTGAGTAACTTAGTCCTGGTCCCTGGATATTTCCCTGAGTAACTCAGTCCTGGTCCCTGGATATTTTTCTGATGAATCTACCTCTCACAGCATGAGAATATTTTCAGTGATATCCCTTGAAAAAGACAACAAATCATAGAAGGAGGACACACTTTGGGATTAAATTCTCCTTGTGAAATACTAAGTTGTTTACTAGAAAAGTCATCTGACCCTCAATTACTTCATAATAAAATAGTGAGCATATCAATTATTCAGTTAAGTTGTTAAGAGTATTAACAATAATGCAAGAACAATGCCTGCCACATGGTAGATGAGTGGCA
This sequence comes from Cervus canadensis, assembly GCF_019320065.1. Lineage (NCBI taxonomy): Eukaryota > Metazoa > Chordata > Mammalia > Artiodactyla > Cervidae > Cervus > Cervus canadensis. Next base: position 32,839,920 of record NC_057401.1, on the reverse strand, counting down.
GTTAATATCATTGGCCTTTCTTTATGCAATCTCAGAAAATGTTAAGCACAAATTTATTTCAATTGAGAAATGAAAAATTTAAAGATGAGCATGAAAGTATGTATCTTCACATGAAAAAAAAGCATGGATATTATTTGCAAGGATGTAAACATATTCTGGTAGCTCAGCTGGTAAAGAATCCGCCTGCAATGCAGATGACCCTGGTTTCAGTCCTGGGTTGGGAAGATCCCCTGGAGAGGAGAATGGCTATCCACTCTAGTATTCTGGCCTGGAGAATTCCATGGACAGAGGAGCCTGGCAGACTACAGTCCAGGGGGTCTCAAAGAGTTGGACATGGCCAAGCAACTTTCACTTTCACTTTCAAACATATGCTATGTAATATTCACAATCATCTTATCCCATTCCTTATGTTAGCATCTCATCTTGTGTCTCTCTCCTGATACCTGTTGCTGATCTAAATTTCCCCATCTAAACATGAGAAATTTCTGGAAAAAAGAGGGTTTAGTAAACAAAACAGAGTTTTGTTTTTTTGTTTTTGTTTTTTAATTAAGCCAAGCCCTGTGAATTAAACTGCTGAGAAAAACAGACCTTAGGCTCCTCCACCCGTTTCTTACCCCCTACTCTAGAAAGTGATAAATTGTTTATCGGAAAATTCATTTCTTGGCTTGAATAGAATGACCTCTACCCTCAGTGTGCATAAATTTAGATTGGGAACTAGATGTGAAATCTTGAATCCTCTAGTGAAATAATTCATCATGACACTTTGATAATTAACAGGCTACCTCAGGTCACTGGGAGGAAAAAATAGGCAACATAATCCTTGTCCTCCGTTTTCAGTGTTACCACAGTCCTTTATCTACCCCAAATGTAGATAGTTGATTTGAATTCAACTTCTTAGATGTGTAATTTAGAGCCATTCCTGGAATCTCATATGTAGTGAAGAGAGGGTGATAAATGGACATTTAAGAACAAAAATAAAATTGAAAATAGGCTTTAACTGATTGTCTTGAACAGAGCTGAGAAATGCAATACACACTCACTTATAGAATAATGCTTTTTCCCTAAAGAAGCACTCTACTCCCCCAGGATATTTCCCCACATAAGTCCTAGAGCTCACTTCGCACATCACAGGATCCAACAGAAGGCGGGCACAATGAGGGCCTTTTCAGGTGTCCATTTCTCTCCCCTGTTGTTGCTTAGAAACATTCCTCTAATTCCTTACTCTGGTGATCTCACTCTCTCTCCCATAAATTCCACCATTCTGCTCAAAATCTTCAGTGGAAAATCAGGAAGAGTCCCCTTGGAATATCTGAATACATAGTCTAGAACTATCCTTTCACATGGGGTTTTCATGCCTGTGCCATTGACCTTGGCATATAGGAATAAGCACTACTTATGGCTGTCAGTTGGACTGCAAGGAGACACAACCAGTCCATCCTAAAGGAGATCAGTCCTGGGTGTTCACTGGAAGGACTGATGCTGAAGCTGAAACTCCAATACTTTGGCCACCTCATGCGAAGAGTTGACTCATTGGAAAAGACCCTGATGCTGGGAGGAATTGGGGGCAGGAGGAGAAGGGGATGACAGAGGATGAGCTGACTGGATGGCATCACCGACTCGATGGACATGAGTTTGAGTAAACTCCGGGAGATTGTGATGGACAGGGAGGCCTGGCGTGCTGCGATTCATGGGGTCGCAAAGAGTCAGACACAACTGAGTGACTGAACTGAACTGAACTGATAGCTGTCAATTGGCCAGCATGCCCCAGAGTGTGTGGGTTCAGCCACTGCTGGAAGATCCCATGGCTGCTTACTACTCCACCCACACACAGCATGCACACATTTCCAATTGCTTAGAAGAGTCTGTTATCATCACTCATTATCACCCACTTGTTTGCTACTTAACCTGTAATTTCATAAAATTCCCTAAAAAAAGTAAAAAAAAACAAAAACACAAAAACACACACACACACACACATTGCAAAATTATTCTCAGGTAGAAGTTTTCCATTGTTCATCCAGGAACTGGGTGTTTTCGTCAGCTCTTCTAAGGGTCCCAGTGCCTCTGATTTTGAAAAAGTCTTTCCTAAGAAGAAGGGCATTGGGAAGGAATGCAAATTTGCCTACTGATTTTAAAGTTTGGGGTTTATCTATTGCTCTTAACATCTCCTGTGCAAAGTCTGATTGTGACTACTCCAGTCCTTCCCAGTGTATGTCAGGAGTATGGTAGGCAGGATAATGATACCTCCTCACCTGTCATCCCCACCAAATGGCCACATCCTTATCCTTGAAACCTCTGAACATGTCATCTTCCAAACAGGAGACTTTGTGGATGGGATTAAGTTAAGGACGTGAGGATGAGGAGATATCCCCACGTCCTTGTGGGTGAGCCTTGTGAGTCCCATGGAATCGTAAGGACCCTTATAGGTAAAAGAGTGTGTGTGTGGTGGGGGAGAGGGTGGTCAGAGAAGCAGAAGTCTTGGAGTGATGTGATGACTGGATTTGAAGATGGAAGGGGCTTACAAGCCAAGGTGCAGGCAGCTTCTCAAAGATGGTATGGACAAGGAACTGATTCTCTCCTAAGACTTACAGAAGGAGCGCAGTCTTACCTGTTTCTTGTATGTTTCATCTTGCTTAATGCCTCATCCTAATGCCTGGCAAAGATCCTGGCACTTGGTTAGAGTCTATAATTGTCCTTGAATGAATAAATAAAGAAGTGACATCTCCAAGCTTTATCAAATTAAAGGCCCCGACATGCCTCTCTAGTATCTTTGTTCTACAAGTTGCTTATTTTAGGCCGTCTCTTGCCTGGAAAATCCCATGGATGGCAGAGCCTGATATGCTACCTTCCACGGGGTCACAAAGAGTCAGACACAACTGAGTGACTTCACTTCATGAATGCAGAGCCCTGACACAGATGTCACACTTCACGCCTTCCATGCTTGCTATCTCCACTACTTGGAACCTAATTTTATCCCTCATAACTTCTACTTCACTGAGCACTGTGCCGTGCAGACAGCAACACACATATTTCACTATCAGTGATGGTGTCGTAACAGAGGTCTTGTGATAAGTAAGAAGACTGTGTGATTTTACCAACTGTCAGGTGAAGACAGAGGAAATGGAGTGAACCAGTCAGAATTGAACCTAGAAAAGATAGTCATTTCAGGTATTTAAAATAGAAGTGGCATTGGTTTAATAGAGCTGAGACTTTAAGCAAGAGGAAAGGGTGGAACTCTGAGATTAAAGGGAGGATAAGCTGCTACCACACATAAGCTGGGCCAAAGGGAAGAGATGGGGTTACCGGAATGAAGAAGCTTGGCTCCACTGGAGGGGGCTGCGTGGACATGCTGAGTAAGAGCTGGTGTCGGGGAGAGCACAGAGATGAGCGTGTTGTTTGAGACAAAGCGAGAAAGGAAAATGCCTTGAGCTCTCCTATCACCTGCCAGTCTCCCGAGAGTGCCTATCACTAGCTGAACCCATCCAGAAGCTATCTGCCACACGAAGAAGGAAGGTCAATCCTGATTCTTTGGAGCAGAGCAGGGGGTGCAAAGGGAAGTAAGATATGGAATGATCTGAGGACAACACACCAGGAAACAGAATGAAGAGGGAAGGGAATTCAACTTCTTCTTGTGTGAAAGCGTGAAGTAAATATATAACAGCTATTTGCCTCTTAACTGGTGTGCAATTTACTTTTAGTAAAATGATTAAATAATCTTCATTACTACCACCTATAACGGAGTCTGGAAAAACTGTAAAAAATGAAACATAAAAACCTGAGCCCCAAGGCATACCTCTTAAACTGTTCAAAGCAATAAAAATAATGTTGTTTTAAAATATCAAATGGAAACTCTTTTAAAACTCGTCATACTTCTAATTTGCATTCTGTGCTAGGACATATGTCTCCTAAGATAAACATGAAAGAAATGTAAACCATGAAAAGTCAGAAAAAAAAAAAGAAGAAATGCAGCCAATGTCAACTGATAGATTTATATTTTCCAAGAGGTAAACTTAAAGTGTGGCTTGATTTTTCTGTTGAAGACAATATAAACTGTCATCCAGGCCATGAAGAGTTGGAAACAACACCTAGAGCTAAAAAGATAAGGAAAACATTAAGTAATGTCATGGAATGTGTATATGAGAAAGTGACAAAGTACTTGCCAATTTGTCAGTTTTAAGCTAACGGGAAATTTCCTATAAGCCTAGAACAGTAGATTTCTGACATCAAGATATCCTAAATATTGTTCCACAGTTACTATTTTTCTTCCCTACTTATTATCTGAGGAGAAAAAAAAAAATCAACACCTAATGATTCACAACCTAAATCTCAGAATGTTAACTCCAGTGCCAGCTAGACAAAGGATGAGTCATTTTGTGATGACTGATTAGTTACTTATCCATTTTATGCTGGGTACACAATTTATGTTATCGTTGAAATGTTTATGACAGTTCATTTTTCAGAGCTGAAAGAACATTTTTTAAAAGGCAATGTTAGTCAATAGGATAATGACAAGTTTCGTGCTGTGAAAGCTATGTGGGTTTTTCTTTTTCAAGTGTCTCCTGATAACTTCACCATGACTGATTTCCACACCTTGGAACCAACCACTTAAAGTGTCCTGCTTATCCCCTTTATTCTTCTTTTTTAAGATTTTTTTGGAGTGTGGACCATTTTAAAAGTCTTTATTGAATTTGCTACAATGTTGCTTCTGTTTTATGTTTAGTTTTATGTTATACTTGGGTTATCATGCCGTGGCTGGGAGGCATGGGGGATCCTAGTTCCACAGCCAGGGATTGAACCTGAAACACCTCCTTTGGAAGGCGAAGTCTTAACCACTGGACAGCCATGGAAGTCCCTAGCCCCTTCATTCTTAAAGACGCAATTCTAACCTAGAGTCCTTGGTGAAGTCATGACTTTTTGTCACCAAAACCAGACAGATTTTAAAATCACAGTGTAATCATTGTGGCACTTGCAGCTACCTTCCCATTGATACATACTTTGTCCATATTTTGTTCCTACGGGTTCCTAAACATTTGAACATATTTGTTCCTAAGTTAGTTATGAGCTCTTTGAAGGTACAATGTGGCTTATTTTATCTGACATAGAAATCAATGTATATTAAATTAACCTCTCCTAAAATATATATATATATATATACACTTACATGTTCTCTCATGATTTCTTTCCTTGTGTTATTTTTAAGTAGAAAAATATATTCCTCACTATTCCTGAATGTATAGCAAGCTATATTAGGAATTTCTTTATAAGAACAATTTAGTTGAAGGTAAGTCCCTTGGACACTCATCATTCCCAACCAAATGCATCAGGACTAGGTAAAGCTTCCTTACATGACACATCACATCACAATTATAGTTTAAAGTTTGTTGAATTCTTTAAATATGGCTTTAGTATCAAAGTGATGGATATAAAGAACACAAAGGTAAGAATGACATGCTTCCTGCCTTCAAGTAGCTCATTTTAGTTCCAATAGAAAGCGATCAAATAAACAAATGCAATGCATTTGCTCTTATGGGCTATATTTGCTTTCCCTCCAATTTTAAAGTCTCCACTCACAGTAACTCACAGTGTAATTCTCTTTGGAGATAGAGTCTTTATTTATTTATTTATTTATTTATTTTTTAATTTTTTTATTAGTTGGAGGCTAATTACTTCACAACATTTCAGTGGGTTTTGTCATACATTGATATGAATCAGCCATAGATTTACACGTATTCCCCATCCCGATCCCCCCTCCCACCTCCCTTTCCACCCGATTCCTCTGGGTCTTCCCAGTGCACCAGGCCCGAGCACTTGTCTCATGCATCCCACCTGGGCTGGTGATCTGTTTCACCATAGATAGTATACATGCTGTTCTTTTGAAATATCCCACCCTCACATTCTCCCACAGAGTTCAAAAGTCTGTTCTGTATTTCTGTGTCTCTTTTTC
>NC_057401.1:32792360-32833956 GCF_019320065.1 Cervus canadensis | reverse complement strand
TGAGGGACAACCTCAGGGACCGTCTGAACATGTGAAATGCCCCAACATTTGAATCATAGGAGTCCCAGAAGAAGAAGACAAAAAGAAAGGCCATGAGAAAATACTCGAGGAGATAATAGCTGAAAACTTCCCTAAAATGGGGAAGGAAATAGCCACCCAAGTCCAAGAAACCCAGAGAGTCCCAAACAGGATAAACCCAAGGCGAAACACCCCAAGACACATATTAATCAAATTAACAGAGATAGAGTCTTTAAAAGATGACTAAGTTAAAATACCATGTGGTGATTCAAATGGTAAAAAATCTACCTGCAATGAGGGAAGACCTGGGTTTGATCTCTGGGTAGGGAAGATCCCCTAGTGAAAGGAATGGAAATCCCCTGCAGTATTTTTGGCTGGAAAATTCCATGGACAGAAGAGCCTGGCGGGCTACAGTCCCTGGGGTCATAAAGAGTTGGACACAACTGAGGGACTAAACACCTCACTTCACTGTCAACTTAAAATGAGGTTGTTAGGGTAGACCTTGATCCAAGCTGATTCGTGCTATTATAAAAGAAAATTTGGATATAAAAAGAGACACTGGGGATGTAAGAGCACAGCCAAGGATCCAGGTGAAGAAAACAAAGAAAAGATGGCCATCTGTAAGTCGAGAGAACCCTCAGTAGAAACCTGAATTGCCCACGCATTGATTTTGATCTTCTAGAACTATGAGCAAATAAATTTCTGTCATTTAAGCACCTGTTCTATGGCATTTTGTTATGGCAGCCCTAGGAAGCTGATACTTACCTCTCACTGTAAGTTCCACTGTGGGTGTAAGCATGCAATCCTGTAAGAGCAAATAAAAGGAGACTAGAACCTAGTTTGCAGCGCATTACAAAAGCTGTGGGAAAAACTTCCTCTACATTGTACTCTGTGTTATCTGGGCACTCCCTGAGGAGTATTACTGGATTTCAGTGGACATTTATCTCTATGGGTATGTGTACATATACAGAAAAATACTATAATTCAAACTGGTGATTTCCAAGATAATGAGCTAAAGAAAGCCAGGAGGCGGAAAGCCCAAATAACTATTAGGTTTGGCTAATGGCATTCAGAATCTAAATGTATGACCAGGACTGCGCAAATGGAAATTTAGAGAACAGATTTGTAATTGTAAGGTCTTACGTAAAGTTATACAAAAAATACACGAAAGAATCATTGTAGAATTCTTTCTGTTGATTACCTTTGCAACAAACAGGGCTACCTGTTTAAACAGCTACCATGCTGTGCTTAGTCGCTCAGTCATGTCTGATTGTTTGTGACCCCATGGACTGTAGCCCACCAGGCTCCTCTGTCCAAGGTGATTCTCCAGGCAAGAATATTGGAGTGGGTTGCCATGCCCTTCTCCAGGGGAACAGTTATTATAGAGAGGTATTTTTCTGGCTGCTGCCTGGTTTGCATCATAATGCCTTTAATACTTAACACTCAATTTACCTCCACTGACACAAGGAGAGGCAGCCCTAATGGTGCAGAAGGAAAAGGAGGAATTCCTTCAAGCTCAAGGTAATTTGCCTCAGCCCTAAAACTGAAGTTGAGAGAGACCTTAAGCCCACAAACAACTGTACCCTTATGAGACAGGGTCAGGGAGAGGATAGGCTTGATGCTATCCAGTAGTGGGGCAAAAGCTTTAAGTAAGTGTCCAGCACAATCAGAAAGAAGATGACATGTACCATCAGCACTATCAATGCTCCTACTGTCTGGCTCCCTGACTCTCTTAGACTTCTCCTCCCCAGGTTTTCATGCTTCTTTGTTGCTGACTTTTCAAAACTTCTCCAAATTTGCACTACTCAATCCCCAGAGTGCTCAAAAATATGTTTGCTGAAAAGTACTTTCCTTTGCCAGAAAACAATCTGATAAAAGCAGTGTGTAATTGTTGTTGCTGTTATTCAGCCGCTAAGTCATGTCTGACTGTCTGAGCCTCCATGGACTATCCTGTCCTTCACCATCTCCCAGAATTTGCTCAGCCTCATGTCCATTGAGTTGGTGATGCCATCCAACCATCTCATCCTCTGTCACCCCCTTTTCCTCCTGCCTCAATCTTTCTTAGCATCAGGGTCTTTTCCTATGAGTCAGCTCTTTGCATCAGATAGCCAATTTCTTTGCATCAGGTGGCCAAAGAACTGGAGCTTCAGCTTTAGCATCAGTCTTTCCAATGAATATTCAGGGTTGATTTCCTTTAGGATTGACTTGTTTGATTTCCTTGCTGTCCAAGGGGCTCTTGAGAGTATTCTCCAATACCACAGTTCCAGAGCATCAATTCTTCAGCACTCAGCCTTTTTTATGGTCCAACTTTCACAACTGTACAGACTACTGGAAAAACCATACCATTGACTATACAGACTTTTGTTGGCAAAGTGATGTCTCTGGTTTTTAATATACTGTCTAGGTTTGTTGTAGCTTTTATCCCAAGGAGCACGCATCTAATTTCATGGCTGCAGTCACCATCTGTAGTGTTTTGGAGCCCAAGAAAATAAAATTAGATGTATGCAGAGATAATTAATAAACAATGGTATTACTGAAGGCAATGCACAAAAATAAAAATGTGCTTAACTCTTGAGAGTAGAGTTAACAGACATGAAAACCAGAGTGAGAAGTGTCCACATATGAGTAAAAGGGGTTCTAGATTTTCAAAAAGAGGAGTATATAAGAAGGCAATATTAAAAGGAACACTTATTTAGTGCTTTTCAAAATTTTTTAAAAATGTTTCCTCAGATAGAAAGTGAATATCAAATGACAAGAAGCACAAATAAAACAAATCTACATCTAAATACACTTTAGTAAAATTTCAGAAAATCAAAGAGAAGAAAAAACTAGTAAAAGTTCTCTATCAAATAACATTTCCCAACAAAGAAATTTTATCTGCATTAAAAGGGCAATTATATTGACAGCAGACTTCTCCATAACAAAAAATTGTTGAGAGGAAATAGCAGTCAACCTGGAATTCCATAGACAGTTCAGATTTCTCATGACAAAATCAAGAACTTTCAGACATAGAGGGAATAAAGGATTTTAATCCCCACAGAACATCACTAAAAAGAATCAGTGAAGTACTTCACTGAGAACCATGGTCACAAACAAATGCACAGAGCACAGGTAAATGATGCTATTAGCTTTAAAAAATAGTTACTATGGACATCTATATATAGATATAGACTTTATAAAATTAAAATTAAAATTCTAGACATGGAAGATGGCATGGAGGAGAGTTCAGATGGTAGTTGCTAAGTTCCATGTCTTTGTCTGGTAGACAGAGGATAGGGATACTGAATATTTTAGACTTAGAAATGTAACACTGAAAGCATTAAAAAAAACTTGTTTTTTTTGTATTATGTTAAACTGGATCATCGTAAAAGCAAGAGAGTTCCAGAAAAACATTTACTTTTGCTTTATTGACTATGTCAAAGCCTTTGACTGTGTGGATTACAACAAACTGTGGAAAATTCTTTAAGAGATGGGAATGCCAGACCACCTGGCCTGCCACCTGAGAAATCTGTATGCAGTTTAAGAAGCCACAATTAGAACTAGACATGGAACAACAGACTGGTTCCAAATCGGAAAAGGAGTACATCAAGGCTGTATATTGTCACCCTTCTTATTTAACTTATGTGCAGAGTACATCATGTGAAATGCTGAGTTGGATGAAGCACAAGATGGAATCAAGATTGCCAGGAAAAATATCAGTAACCTCAGATAAGCAGATGACACTACCCTTATGGCAGAAAGTGAAGAACTAAAGAGCCTCTTGATAAAAGTGAAAGAGGAGAGTGAAAAAGGTGACTTAAAACTCAACATTTAGAAAACTAAGATCATGGCATCTGGTGCCATCACTTCATGGCAAATAGATAGGGAAACAGTGAGAGATTTTATTTTGGGGGGCTTCAAAATCCCTGTAGATGGTGACTGAAGCCATGAAATTAAGAGATGCTTGCTCCATGGAAGAAAAGCTATGATCAACTTAGACAGCATATTAAAAAGCAGAGACATTACTTTACTAACCAAGGTCTGTCTAGTCAAAGCTATGGTTTTTCCAGTAGTCATGTATGGATGTGAGAGTTGAACTATAAAGAAAGCTAAGTGCTGAAGAATTGATGCTTTTGAACTGTGGTGTTGGAGAAGACTCTTGAGAGTCCTTTGGACTGCAGGGTGATCCAACCAGTCCATCATAAGGGAAATCAGTCCTGAATATTCATTGGAAGGACTGATGCTGAAGTTGAAACTCCAATAGTTTGGACACCTGATGAAAAGAACTGACTCATCTGAAAAGACCCTGATGCTGGGAAAGATTGAAGGCAGGAAGAGAAGGGGGCAACAGAGGATGAGATGGTGGATGGCATCACCAACCCGATGGACATTAACTTGAGTAGGCTCTGGGTGTTGGTAACGGACAGGGAAGATTGGCATGCTGCTGTCCATGGGGTCGCAAAGAGTTGGACACGACTGAGAGACTAAACTGAACTGAAACTATTTTTAAAGATTCTTCTAAATTCAATTTTATGTATCTGTAAATAGACACACTTTAACATACTGTATTCTAATTATAAATTTTTCACAAAAAGAAGCCAATGATGTAACGGAAAGTGATATTTTATTATATCAATATTAGGGTGTCTCAGATGATAAAGAATCTGCCTGCAATGCGGGAGACCTGGGTTCAATCCCTGGGTCAGGAAGATTCCCTGGAGAAGGGAATAGCTACCCACTCCAGTATTCTTGCCTGGAGAATTCAATGGACAGAGGAGCCTGATGGGTAACAGTCCATGGGGTTGCAAAGAGTTGCCCACGACTGAGCGACTTTCACTTTCAAAAGTTCCATAAGGACATGAACATTATTAGAGCAAGATACTTCTATCACCTACTCAGATAATATTCAAGAACAAATAGGCTTTGTATGCAGACAAAACTGTGTTCCCCCAAACCAAAACTGTGATCCTCCAAACTTGGGTGACCATAGGCAGATGTCTTAATCTTTCTGATACTTAGTTAACGTAGCTGTTATAAGGAGTAATAGCATTCACCCTGCAGAGTTGTGGGGTGAAGATTTGAGTTAAGGTTTGTAAAGAGCTTGGTACATAGTAAGCATTCAAGAAAGGAAGCAAGTCAATGCTACCTAGCAGCCTGGATGGGAGGGGAGTTTGGGAGAAAATGGATACATGTATATGTATGCTGAGTCCCTTTGTTGTTCTCCTGAAATTGTCACAACATTATTAATCAGCTATACTTCAACACAAAATAAAAAGTGTACAATTTAAAAAAAGAAAGCAAGTTTTTTTTTCTTTTTTGGCTGCACTGGGCATATGGGATCTTCGATCTTCATTGTGGCTTGTGGGATCTTTAATTGTGGCACATGGGATCTATTTCCCTGACCAGGGATCAAACCTTTGTCCCCCTACATTGGAAGCATAGAGGCTTAGCCTCTGGATGACCAGGGTAGTATCAAGTACTAATTTTTTTTCACTAACAACAGTTCAATCAGTCAGTCAGTTCAGTTGCTCAGTCGTGTCCGACTCTTTGCAACCCCCTGGACTGCAGCAGACCAGGCCTCCCTGTCCATCACCAACTCCCAGAGTCTACTCAAACTCGTGTCCATCGAGTTGGTGATGCCATCCAACCATCTTATCCTCTGTTGCCCCCTTCTCCTTCGGCCTTCAATCTTTCCCAGCATCAAGGTCTTTTCAAATAAGTCAGTTTTTCTCATCAGGGGGCCAAAGTGTTGGAGTTTCAGCTTCAGCATCAGTCCTTCCAATGAATATTTAGGATTGATTTCCTTTAGGATGGACTGGTTGGGTCTCCTTGCAGTCCAAGGGACTCTCAAGAGTCTTCTCCAACACCACAGTTCAAAAGCATCAATTCTTCAGCACTCAGCTTTCTTTATAGTTCAACTCTCACATCCATACATGACTACTGGAAAAACCATAGCTTAGGAATCAAATAACACTAGTGAATACACGGGACATGAGTGTAACCTCAACATTCATGTACATAGTAGAGAGCAGAGAGGAAAAAAATGAAAATTAAATGTAAAGTGAATCAACAATATAGAAATAACTCATAATTTGTATCTCAAGTATAGAGTGAGCACATAATTTACAGAAAAAGTAATTAATGTAGAAAGAGTAAATATGCTCCAGAGTAAAATACCTTTTACTTTTGTTCTTTTTCTTAAGTCCTCAGACCAGATGGACTGGCAAATGTGATTTCAGATCACCAGTTTTTTAAAAGTTAGTTTGGGATGCATGGGAACTGAATCAGCAGAGCTGAAAACCTTAGAAATGGGTTTTTAAATGAAATTTTTGACAGACTTTTGCTTATAGTCATAGAACCAGATGTCCTTGCAACTGGATCTCAGACATTTTTATACCTCATAAATAATCTTTAGTTCCTGTCACTGTGACTGTTTTTTTTCCAATTATTTCTTGCTGATGTTTTTGTCTCCCAAAGGATTATTAACAGAATTTTAGCAAAGTCTCTGAAGCAGTATTGGAAAGCAGGCATTTCTCACTAACTTCATTATGGACAAAAGATATAAATTAACTTGATAAAAATACTGCCTTGGGTAAAGATGAGTGTCAATGGAAGGGTTAAAACAAGTTGAAGCTATAATGAAGAGAAGAATTTTACAGTGCAGAGCTGTTAATATTTTCAGATAAAACATGTGTTCACTTTTTGATCTTTGTATCAGAACTTTCAATTGTGTCTTTATCTCTATAATTTATTATGTTTTCAAAATTACCAGTTGTGGATTTCGTGGTTTCAAAAGTGATTAATACCAGAGCTTTGCTTTTTCATTAATCTGATATATTTTGTATTTCAATGTGTCATGTAAATATAGAGAATCTTGTTGAGAATTCAACAAAATGAAAGTTAATTACAGGAAGCCTTAGATGACACAGATATTCCTATGAGAGCACTGAAACTTTTTTCTTCATAGAATACCCACAGAAGAGTGTGGTTGTTCTGGTCAGGAACATGGTAATAAGACTCCAATTACAACCAGATTTTTTATGTCAGCAAAATATGATTCATGATAAGACTGAAAACATTCAAATATTGAAAGTAATCTTTAGATGAAATGATACAGTGATTGGAGCTCAGGGAAGCAGAAATAGTTTCAGATGAAATACTAGCCACTTTAATGGTATGTAATAAGTACATGGGGCTCACTATACTATTTTACTTGTGTCTGAAGTGGTCTTTACTACCAAAGTTTTTAATAGGATGTTTAGAATGTTTTAACATCATAATGTTTATGATAGAACATGTAAAAAAATACACAGCAGTTCACAAAATGGTTAGTGCAATATAAACTTGATATAGAAACTATAGGGAGGAAAGGATTAAAACAGTTCCAGATACAAATAATGGCTGATTCTTGAATGTGAAATAATGCAATTTTTATGTATCATTATTTTTAAATTTTAAAAAATTAATCTTAACAAGCACAAGATATAATTTGAAGCACTGAAAAAATTTAGTTTGTCTACTACTCTTAAGAAAAACTGGAAGAAAGTACTCACGTATTGATACAAAAGTCAATATTTAAAAAAAAAATAAAAAGCAGAAACTTCCTTAATCAAGTTACTACCATACGGGAAAGTGTAAAAGAAAATCTTTGTTCAAAAGAGAGCTGTGGGGATCTAGATTTAGTCTTGTGGTTTAGCCTTTGAACCTTGAATTGTGTTCAGCCATTTTTAATCTCTGTGACTTTGGGAAATTTACTTAATCCAAGCTTTCATTTCCTCACAACTGTACAATTATGCAAGTCAACAAATAATAATAGAACATACCTCACTGGACTCTTTGAAGAAGAAATGAGATATTCTGGCAAAGCACTTATTCCAAGGTCTCAAAAAGGTTAGCTAACAGTCACAGCATGGCCCTGGCAGTGGCTCCCTAGTATTTCATTCATAGAATTTAATGTCTTTGAATTTATTAACACTTTCTTCTGATGTAAAGTTAATCAGTTTAACTGTTGCTAGGGGCTTCCCAGATGGTGCAGTGGTAAAGAATCTTCCTGCCAATACAGGACACTCGGGTTCAGTCTGTGGGTCAGGAAGATCCCCTGGAGAAGGAAATGGCAACCCACTCCAATATTTTTGCCTGGGAAATCCTATGGACAGAGGAGCCTGGCGAGCTAAGGTCCCTGGAGTCTCAAAGAGTCGGACATGACTGAGCACACACATATGCAAGATTATTTAGTGCCTATGGCACTTGATGGGTGAAGAGAAATACTAACCATTGTTTCCACTGTAATTAATGATCAATCTATTAAAGTTTGCAATGTAAAATGGGCTTGGTGTAGAAAAATGATTTATTAAGATAACCGAGAACAGTTTAGAAAGAATCTCTGGAAAAATTCTCATGTGGTTAATGTGATAGATTGAAGATGTTTGCAAATCCCTTGCCACTTCTTCCATTGAGAAGTGGAGTCTGATTTCTTTCTCCTTGACTCTCAACTGGCCTTTGTGTCTTGATGACCAGTGATGCTCTGGATCTTTGAAGCCTGGATGATATGAAGCCTTGACATTTCTGTCCAAGTCTCGGAATATTCACTCTTGGAACCCAGACACCATGCAGTGAAAAGCCTAAGCTATATGGAGAGGTCACATATATGTACTCCAGTTTCAGTACCAAGTCCATTTGAGCTCTCAGCTACCATTACTTGTAGTCATGTGAATAAGCTTGCTTGGATGTCCAAACCAGTTGAGGTTTCAGAAGACTCTAACTTCTGCATCTATTTGATGGTAATATAAGAGATCCCATGGAAGAACTAACCAGCCTAAGACAACCCACAGAACTACAAGAGATAACAAGAAATTTTTGTTCTGCCACTAAACTTGAGGGTTGTTTCATCATGCAAAAATAAAATGCTTATTTAATTAAATTCCATTATATTTTTAAGGGTAGAAGTAAAGGTGCTAAAACGAAGAGATGTGAAAACGCAATGACTGAAATTAAGACACATGTGTATTTGTTTCTTATATAAAATCCCACAGATTCTAGTTAGCAGGGCTGCTCTACCACAAGGTCATTCAAGAATAGAAGTTCCTCCTATCTACAGCTAGGCCTGGAACATTGCTCATTGCTTTATAATAGAACTTGGGGCATTGCACATCTGTGTTCTTACTTGCATGGAGAAAGAGGAAGCCCATAGTAGTCAACTTGTCTTTAAGCTGAACATAATCCATAAATTACAAACATAAATCTGTCCATATGCTTTGACTCGAATTTAATCACCTGGCCCCACTTAACTGCAAGGAAGACTGAAAATGTATATATTTTATAGCTGGGTAACCATGTGCCAGGCTTTCCTGGTAGCTCAGCTGGTAAAGATTCTGCCTGCTATACGGGAGACCCCCAGTTTGATTCCTGGGTTGGGAAGATCCCCTGGAGAAGGGATAGTTTACCCATTCCAATATTCTTGGGTTTCCTTGGTGGCTCAGATGATAAAGAATCCACCCACAAAGCAGGAGACCTGAGTTTGATCCCTAGGTTGGGAAGATCTCCTGAAGGAGTGCATGGCAACCCAACCCAATATTCTCACCTGGAGAATCCCCATGGACAGAGGAGCCTGGTGGGCTAGAGTCCATGAGGTTGCAAAGAGTTGAACAGGACTGAGTGACCAAGCACAACACAGCACACCACAGCCATGTGCCAGCTTAAAATCTGAAGATTCTATTATTTAAAAGAAGAAAAAGGAATAGATAATGAGGAGGGCTAAAAGTTTCCACTATGTCCAAGAAAAAGTGAAAGTTTAACACGACCAGTTCTCTTAAACATTTAAAAGAACAGGCAAAACATATGCAAATATGAAAATCACAAAATGCACTACTTTCTAAAACTATCAATGCTGTGAGTTTTCTCTTCATTATTTCTACCCTTGTGTTAATAAATCCTCAGGCTATTTACATAATAAGTATTTCAATACTGTTCTGGATTATAACAATCTTACAAGATCTCTCCCAGTCCCCAATATGTATGCAATTACATTGTCTCAAACCTGCTAAGGGAATGTGACTTGTGTTACCAAGAAGTCAGTTGATGGTCACCACATAGGATCACAGTGATGCAAACCTGAGCGACTAATAATAAGTCTGAGTTCTGGTGCTTTTCTTCGAAATTATGTTTTTCAAGTTTCATTGGGCCAATGTTACAAAACCCATCCTTCTTGCTCCTCCTTATATTGCCTCAATGCACTAACAACACTAGAAATATTTGTGTCCAATAGGATAGAAGCATCAAACTGTGTTGACCCAAAGGCAACAGATTTCAGATATTAAAATGAGGTGGGAAACAGACGGCCATTCAGATTTTTCAAAAAGGATGATCGAAGGAGGACAAGTGAGAGACCTTGCCCAGACTGAGAACATAAAAACTGTCCAGAGACTGAGGATGGGAAAGAGCTGTGAGCTGTCCGAGGTGGAGTTCCTGAGAGACACAGCAAAGAGTCACCACAAGGCAAGAAAGACGGGTTTCAGTGGGATTTCTCAGAGAAGTTGCTGTGTGCTCTCTGAAGTTGGGGGGTGTTGCAGTTTACTGTTAAACCTACCAGAAGAGGTACAAGGGAGCAACTGGAGGTTAGAAGATATAGAAGCGGAAGCAAAGGAAAACAGCAAAGGTGCCTGTCCTGACTCCCAAAGTCTTTAAGGCAAGGATGGATAACTACATCCCATGAAGCAGATATAAACAGTGACAGATTTACTTTCTTGGACTCCAAAATCACTGAAGACAGTGACCGCAGCCACAAAATTAAAAGATGCTTGCCCCTTGGAAGAAAAGCTATGACAAACCTAGACATTGTATTAAAAATCAGAGACATCACTTTGCCAACAAAGGTCTGTATAGTCAAAACTATGGTTTTTTGAGTGGTCACGTCTGGATGTGAGAGTTGAACCATAAAGAAGGCTGAATGCTGAAGAATTGATGCTTTTGAACTGTGGTGCTGAAGAAGACTCTTCAGAGTCCCTCGGACAGAAAGGAGATCAAACTAGTCCATCCTAAAGGAAATCAACCCTGAATATTCATTGGAAGGACCGATGATGAAGCTGAAGCTCCAATGTTTCAGCCACCTAATGCGAAGAACTGATTCATTGGAAGAGACCCTGATGCCGGGGAAGACTGAAGGCAGGAGGAGAAGGGGGAAACAGAGGATGAGATGGTTGGATGGAATCACCAACTCACGGACATGAGTTTGAGCAAATTCCGGGAGATGGTGAAAGACAGGGAAGTCTGGCTTGCTGCAGCCCATGGGGTGGCAAAGAGTCTGACATGACTGAGTGACTAAACAACTAAATGAAGCAGATATGGAACCACACAGGTAAGAATAAACACATCTGGAGCCATTTTAAGTGCTGCCTAAGAGGGCAACTAGAGTGACAATGGGATCCCCAAGGAGGCAGTCTCTATCTGGAACAAGATGGGTAACGAACATCATGAACACAAAAATAGCTTAATGCTCTCAGCTCAGGCCTTGGGGGAACTTAGAAAAGTACCAATGAGGCAGAAAAAGAAAACACAACTTGCTTTAAATATCTGACATGTCTAGGAGTTTTATAGCCATTTTATATAGTACCTGCAAATAATACCTTTCACAAGCCCATTTATACGGCTAGAAGTTCAGTCTACTTTTTATAAATTAAAGATTTTTTTTAGTTTATTTTATCAATAAAAGATATAAAATAGCCATATATGTTAAAACTATTCTCACTAAAAATAAGTTTTAGATTAAGAATATCCTAATATGGTCACTAGGGCTTTCCTAGTGGCTCAGTCAGTATATAATCCACATACAATGCAAGAGTCCTGGGTTCAGTCCCTGGGTCAGTAAGATCCCCTAGAGAAGAAAATAGCAACTCATTCTGGTATTCTTGCCTGGGAAATCCTAGGGACAAAGGAGCCTGGTGGGCTATAATCCATGGTATCACAAAGTGTCAGACACAGCTTAGTGACTAAACCGCCACCACCAATATGGTCACTCTTCTTTTCGAGTACAACAATCCTGCAACTTTAAATTTTTAATTGTCAGATATTAATTTTTATCTTTTAGGCATCACTGAATTATGTCATAACCTCGATTTACCACTTAACTATGATTATGATTCTATTTAAAGTGTTTGATGATCACATATTGACCTAGGTTTAAGCTGACTATATTACCTCTTTGTACTCTCTGAGATTTTTTGAAAGCACATTTGACTTACAGCAAAACCATGGTTTTCAAACCCACATTGACTTTTTCTTGCCCCAAGACAAGAAAAGCTTTGGAGCTACTCTCCAAAGGCACTTAATGCCTACAAATGTAGAATAGTATTAGAAGTCAAATATTTGGACCAAATAATCCATATGTAATTGTTCCCCACAAACATTAGTGATGGTCTGGATGATACTATTAGTGAACCATGTGGGTTACAACACTGAAGAGAGATTATCTAAAATAATTAATTAAAACTAACATTATGAAATTAATACTAGCATTATTACATCCTTTTCAATTTTTTTCCCAACATACAAACTTCAAATTGATTTTCTTTAAAACATACTGATATTATGTAATGTTTAAGTCTAACCTTCAAAATGCATTTCTCAGGTATAATCCATTTATATTTCATTGACCACTATCATGTGGTCATTTTATTGACACATTTACGTGGGATTATTGTAACTGCAATATTGGAATCTAATTCTCAAAATCTGGAGCCTGACCTCTGATGTTATACGTGGTAGAGATTAAAGTCTTCCACCACAGGGGGCTTAGGCTTCCCAGATGGCTCAGTGGTAAAGAAGAACCCATCTGCCAATGCAGGAGACTGGGTTCAATCTCTAATCCAAGAAGATCCCCTGGAGGAGGAAATGGCAACCCACTCCAGAACTCTTGCCTAGATGACCCAATGGACAAAGTAGCCTGGGGTCACAGAGAGTCAGACAGGACTTAGCAACTGAAAAACAACAGCAACAAGGAGCTTAAAATGAATGAGGGAAACAAGGCAGCTATTTCAAAATAAATCATCCAGAAACAAAATGCTAAAAATATGTGGTGTGATGTAACACAATAGAAGAGTTGGCTCTCCCTACTGCTGAGCACAAATGTATCACATTTCCAGCAGGCCCCCAAACTCAATCTTTTTTTTTTTTTGCTCCCAACTAGGAGCAGAATCATTTCAGCTGTGTTCTGAGAATCCTCTCTTCCAAGTTCTTTCTTTTCGCCTTTTAGCAGAACTTTATATATATGATCAGAATTGCTGCCTAAGGGTCATCTATCTACTGCTCTTAGGATCTTCTGTTGGGAAAGCAGACAAGGACTCTGACAGATGGAATGAAATAACAAGGAGAATCACAAAGTATTCTGGGTGCTGACGGGAGAGTCAGCCAAGACATTTACAGATCACTGGTCAAGGTTTCTTGCCAGAAGGTAGGACTCTGAAACTGCATCTATAGAACAAGTGGAGATTATCCCAGAGAACAGGGATAGAAGGTGTATTATAAGCAAGGGAAAGTATGGACAAAGGTCTGAAGGAAGTGGTAGGGAAGAACAAGATGGAGTGTCGCTTTGACAGGAAGAGGGAGATTCTGGAGGCAGGGAAGCGGTAAGTCTGATAAATGGGAAGAGGAAAGTTTGAGAAGGCCTCTGAGTAGGCCCTTCAGAAACATCACTCTGGATATAGTGTGGAAACCCATTTGAAGAGTGACAAGATCCAAGGCAGGGAGATTAGAGAGTTGTTCTAAAATCAGAAAAAATAGAGGCAAAACTAAGGTGGTGGTATGCTGCTAAGTCACTTCAGTCGTGTCCAACTCTGTGTGATCCCATAGACGGCAGCCCACCAGGCTCCCCAGTCCCTGGGATTCTCCAGGCAAGAACACTGGAGTGGGTTGGCATTTCCTTCTCCAATGCATGAAAGTGAAAAGTGAAAGTGAAGTCGCTCAGTCATGTCCGACTCTTAGCGACCCCATGGACTGCAGCCTACCAGGCTCCTCCGTCCATGGGATTTTCCAGGCAAGAGTACTGGAGTGGGGTGCCATTGCCTTCTCCAAAGGTGGTGGTATGGTAACTGCAAAAAAGCAGAGCAGTTTGAGAGCTTATTAAGGAGCACAATGAACAAAATCTGATGGAATGATTAAGGGACAGAATTTAGGATAGCTTTCAGGTTGTTGTTTGGGGCAAGTGGGCATTTGTATTCTACCATTTACTAAAATAGAAAAACTCAGAGGAGGAGCACATTGGGATTTAATATGCGTGTGCAAACCACATCCAAGGGAAGACATCTGTGTGCAACAGATGATGAATCTAACAGGAGAGTTTTGAGCTACAGATATGGACCAGGTAACAAGAAGCACAGAGCCTATGAGAACAGAATTGCCAAAAGATAGCATATAGAGTGAGGAAATCAGAGGCATGAGGAAAGGAGAGAAGAGTCTAAGACAAAATTCTGAGCAACACTCTCATTTATGGGAAGAACATACAGAAAATAAACCCCCAAGTCTAACCAAAGAAGTCAAAGAAAAAACAGTACTATGAAGTAACTGGAGACTTCCTTGGCTCAGACAGTAAAGAATCTGGCTGCTAAAGCAGGAGACTTGGGTTCCATCCCTGGGTCAGGAAAATCCCCTGGAGAAGGTCATGGAAACTCATTCCAGTATTCTTGCCTGGAGAATTCCATGGACAGAGGATCCTGTCAGGCTACAAGTCTGTGGGGTCACAAAGAGTCAGACACTACCGAGGTATTAACACACACACACACATACATGCACACATACGCAAACACACATGCACACAACTGGACAACAAAGGAAAAAAATGCCTTTGCTGAAGGAAGAAATGACCAAAAATATCTAATAGTTTTACAAATAAATTCCAGAAAGACACTACCATAAATTAGGTGTCAAACTGGGAATCTTGTTAGAAGAAACCCTAGAAGTCTTTAAAGTCAGTAGAGATGAGAGAAAGTGTGAAGGTGTGGATAAATATTCTAAATGTAACCTCATGCAATGTCTAGGAACAATTACTACATTTTTTATTGTTAAGGGAGGTAAGGTTTTCAACAGAAGTGGTTTAAAATGCAACAATGTGTTTTGCAATCACTGGCAATTATACTGTTTGGCATGTTGGGTGGTTAGTGATGCAGTGCATCCCAAAGGAAGACGGAGTTAATTTTGCTGGCAGGACTTTCCACAGTGTCTTAATCCATTTAATTGAACAGGAATGAGGTTTCCTCAACTGTGTTTAAGGTTAACCGCCATTTTAAACCCTTATAAATTCTCAAAAGCCCACCAGACCACATTGCTCCTCTAAATATGAAATTGAAATGAAAAGAATCATTTTGAGTTAAAGTTTTCCCCTTTTAAATATGTTCTTTCATAATTTCTGTGAAAAATGACATATTTGAACCACATTGCTCACCTGTGTAAAGATAGCATTTTGGGTGGTGGCAGGTGATATAGATATTAAAAATGAATGAAATAAGGGCCTCAGATACAAGAACAGGGAAGTACCAAATGCATCCACCGTATTTTTATACTACCTCATCTCCTGACTGATCTTCTCATCAGTAATATTTGCTATGTATGAATGATTATAACAGAATCAATTGCACATGTGTATACATATGTATGGATGCCCAGTGGCTCAGTGGTAAAGAATCCACCTGCCTTCAGTGTAGAAGTATGAGATGTATGAGTTTGATCCCTGGGTTGGGAAGAACCCCTGGAGAAAGACATGGCAACCCACTCCATTATTTTTCCCTGGAAAATCTCATGGACAGAGGAGCCTAGCAGTTTATAGTCCATAGGGTTGCAGAGTTGAACATAACTGAGTGACTGAGCATGCATGCAGTATATATATATGTGTATACACACACACATACACACAGAGCTATACTTAGAAGTGGATATACTGATTTATCTTTCATTTTGATACCATTGTTTTGTACTTCATGAGAGTTGATAATTTTCAAAGGATAGCTACAGTGATGCTTTCATTACTCTCAAGTTTAGGGAGTCCAAAAGGAGAATCAATTCAATAACTGTTCTTTGAAGTTGTTTAATTACACAGTATGATTCCTGCTTGGGGTTTCCCAGGTGGCAAAGTGGTTAAGAATCCATCTGCCAATGTAGAAGAGTCAGGAGACGCAGGTTGAATCCCTAGGTCAGGGAGATCCCTTGGAGGAGGAAATGGCAACCCACTCCAGAATTCTTGCTTGAAAAATTCCAAGGAGAGAGGAGCCTGGCAGGGTACAGTCCCCAGAGTCACAAAGAGTCAGACATGACTGAGGGTCGGAGCACATGATTCCTGCTTATTAAAAACATCACTTGGGATTCCTTTTGAGATTTGCATCAAGAAATAATTCAAAAGCTTACTGCTTTTTCCTATGAAATCACATGATATTTCTTCCCAAGTAGGAAAAAATAGTAGCCATGAAACTGAATCTTCTAATATATACACATTAAAATGCAGCTTTCTTAACAGCACAAGAGTATATCTATTCTGTGTGTGTTAGTCACTTAGTCATGTCTGATTCTTTGTGACCCCATGATGGCAGCCCACCAGGCTCTTCTGTCCATGGAATTCTCCAGGCAAGAATACTAAAATGGGTTGCCATTCCTTTCTCCAGGGGGTCTTCCTGACCCAGGTATTGAACCTGGTTTTCCTGCCTTGCAGGCAGATACTTTACCCTCTGAGCCACCATGGAAGTCCATATCTGTTCTGCCACTAATCAAATAAGGTTAAGGACTGGAACAAATAATGGTGTCTAGAAAAGTTTGAACAATGTCTATATTTAACCATTTCACTTAAAATCAATTATTTACTATGCCAGGTAAACTTTTAACTTAAATTCTGAAATTTGACTCATTAAGTTGTACCATCCAAGTTCAAATTCAACTGTAAGCAAAAACTCTTTCAAATGTCTCTAGTTATACCCCATATAGTACCAAAATATGAATTAGTTGAAATTCTTTTGTTAATCACAAATTTTTAGCTCATATGACCAGATATTTGATTTACTTAAATAATCTTTTAATGAGCACCATATGAGAGCTTTAAAGATTATAAAATTCCTTCTTAGTTTTGAGTTCATGATTCTTTCCATGAACTAATCTTAGATCTCAAGTGCTCTTAGGTGCTTATTATATAATGGGGTAGATATGCCTAATAACATTAAACATTTGATCATAAAGAGTAATATTAAAGTTCCAAATCTGATATAACTGCCAGATTACAAAGGATAGTCAACAAATCTATAGATTAAAATGATTAATATTTTGTTGACTATGTGCTGTATTCATATGTTAAATAATTTAAACCTTACTAGTAACTAATTACAAAGTTAGTGTCATTTTCCCATTGTTCAATGAGGAAATTTGAGTTCTGGAAAAGTAAGTGACTTGTCCAAGGCTGCTTGACTACTAAGTGTAGTGGACTGCAAAACAAGGATATGGTGTGTGTGTGTCTACATATGTATATATTGTGTGAGTGCATTTAGCATATATGAGTGATGGGGAGACAATGACAAGTATGTTAAATATCATAAAAATCTCATGCAAATGGCAATGTACATGTCTTTTTTCTATGCAATATTACCCTAATAATTCTATCTCACTTTGAAGCTTTTGGGTTATATCTCTTTAACTGACATTAACTTCAAAACTTGATCCTAGAGAGGTGAGTTAGAGATAGCTGTAGGACTTGTTGATTTAATAGAAGAATCTGGGAACAGTCAAGTAAAAGTTGAACTTAACACTAATAACATTTTAAAAGACAGTATTGGGCACCTATCAAACACCATCACTGACACTAATGTAGGATTCAGGACAAGTATAGTGAAACGCAAAAAGTCCATATTGAAAAAATGAAAATGTTTACAACTCTTGACCATGCGGGATTATAAAAATCAAACTACATTTTAACATTTACTATTGCAACCTTTAATGACATACCATCATTTCTTGAGATTGGGAAAATATTAAAGAAAAAAGGGGAATTTTATTAATATAAAAATAGAAAATGAAATAACTTCTGAGTGAATTTCTGCCATGTCCCTGTAAGATCATTTCCTGTTTTCAGCCAATTTCCTCATTGGAGGAATCTTACATGCAAAGTTGAGTAGAAATATAGTTTCTAATTTTAGTTTGCTTAACATTCATGAAGTGATGCAAACCTTCTTGTATTATCACAAGAAGCTTGTTTGGGAATGAAAATGATGCCTTGGAAAGTTGAAGACAGACTAAGTCATTATAGACTCTTACACAGGGCCACTACATTGCAAACCCCAGAAGTGCCATTTACTTTGTTTTCTCTGCTTGCACAGGCAATATCTATTATATACAAAGATCAGGCAAGTTTCTTAACATCTGTTTTAATTTGCTGTTATTTGAGATGAATGGTAACTATCTTTTGGGGTTGTCTAAGATGTAGATGAAGTAACATATAAAGTAGTTATTGTGGTACTGATGCAGAGAAGGGAAGGGTACCTCAAGTCTTGCTCCTTTATTCTCCACTTATTCCTACAGGATGCCTGCATCCGCAGAGCAAATCTTAGTATTTTTGTCACCAGATGCCATGAAAATAGCTTGGAATTTGGGGTTTGTTACAATCACTGGAGTTCAGCCAGTCACTGGTCTATTTTTGGCTAAAATTAGTAAGAAATTTTATAGTAGTAGAGGAAGCCAACAAAGGTTGTCTTTCCACTAAAAAGATAATATGCTTTTAAGTAATCATATCACTCCTTAAACAGCATATCTCCTCAAGCATCCTTTATTTTCTTTACTTTATTGAATTAGAGTTCTGCTTTATCATCAGATAATTATGCTAGACAAAGGAACACTGTCTAGATTGGAGTGCCTTTGTTAGTTCTGACATAAATAAATATTGGCCTGATTGGGATATGTGTTAATATCAGAATACCAAATACTTCCTTAAGCACCAGTAAAACTATATTATGAAACTTAGTGGTTTTATGTACATATTTTTCCACTGAAATTGCATAATGAATAAACACAGTTAGTAAAAGAAGCATTCTTAGGAATATTACCTGCCTTAGGAAGCTAGCTTTTGTGTCATACAAGTGATAACTCTGAACATTTTACTACTGAAAGAATACAAGTTGATAATGCCAAATAACAGATGACTTTAGTCAGTTCAGTGCAGATGAAAGTCATGTGTTCATTAAAACCATATTTGCTAGGGTTTTTTTTTTCATTTTTAAAATTTTTTTAAAAATTTACTTATTTTTGGAGGGTTCAGTTCAGTTCAGTTGCTCAGTCGTGTCTGACTCTTTGTGACCCCATGAACCAGAGCACGCCAGGCCTCCCTGTCCATCAACAACTCCCGGAGTTCACCCAAACCCATGTCCATTGAGTCAGTGATGCCATCCAACCATCTCATCCTCTGTCGTCCCCTTCTCCTCCTGCCCCCAATCCCTCCCAGCAATAGGGTCTCTTCCAATGAGTCAACTCTTAACATCAGGTGGCCAAAGTATTGGAGTTTCAGCTTCAACATCAGTCCTTCCAATGAACACCCAGGACTGATCTCCTTTAGGATGGACTGGTTGGATCTCCTTGCAGTCCAAGGGACTCTCAAGAGTCTTCGCCAGCTCCACAGTTCAAAAGCATTAATTCTTCAGTGCTCAGCTTTCTTTATAGTCCAACTCTCACATCCATACATGACGACTGGAAAAACCATAATTGCTTTATAACATTGTGTTGGTTTCTGCCACACATCAACATGAATCAGCCATAGGTATAAATATGTCTCTTCCCTCTTGAACCTCTCTCTCACTTCCCACCCATCCCACCCATCTGGGTTGTCACAGAACACCTGTTTGAGCTCCCTCTGTCATATGGCAAATACACACTGGGAATCTATTTTATATATGGTAACATATATGTTTCCATGATACTCTCTCAATTCATTCCACTCTCTCCTTCCCCAACTGTGTCCACAAGTCTGTTCTCTACGTCTGTGTCTCTATTGCTGCTCTGCAAATAGGTTCATCAGTACCATCTTTCTAGATTCCATAACGCATATTCCACATATGCATTATTATGTGATATTTGTTTTTCTCTTTCTGACTTACTTCACTCTGTATAATAGTCTCTAGGTTCATCCACCTTGTTAGAACTGACTCAAATGTGTTTCTTTTTATAGCTAAGTAATATTCCATTGTATATATATATACTAAAAATTCTTTATCAATTCATCTGTCAGTGGACATCTAGGTTGCTTCCATGCCTTAACTATTGTCAATAGTGCTGCAATGAACCTTGGGGTTCAATGGTACATGTGTCTTTTTCAATTATGGTTTCATCAGGGTATATGCCCAGTATTGCACTTATTGAGTCATACGGTAGTTTTATTCCTAGTTTTTTTTTTTAAAAGTTGCCATACTGCTCTCCATAGTGACTGTATCAATTTTAATTTCCCACCAACAGTGCAATAGGTTTCCCTTTTCTCGACACCCTCTCCAGAATTTATTGTTTGTAGATTTTTTGATGATGGCCATTCTGACCGGTGTAAGGTGACACCTCATTGTAGTTTTGATTTGCATTTCTCTAATTGAGCAATGTTGAGTATCTTCTCCTGTGTTCATTAGCCATCTGTATGTCTTCTTGGGAGAAAAGTCTGTTTAGTTCTGCTGCCCACTTTGTAATCGGATTGTTTCTTTTTCTGGTATAAGCTGAATGAGCTGCTTGTATATTTTGGAGATTAATCGTTTGTCAGTTGTTTCATATGCTATTATTTTCTCGCATTGTGAGGGTTTTCTTTTCACTTTGTTTATAGTTTCCTTCAGCGGGCAAAAGCTTTTAGGTTTAATTAGGTCTCATTTGTTTATTTTTGCTTTTATTTCCATTACTGTAGGAGGTGACCATAAAGGATCTTGCTCTGATTTATGTCAGAGTGTTCTGCCTGTGTTTTCCTTTAAGACTTTTATAGTTTCTGTGTTGAATTTAGGTCTTTAATCAATTTTGTGTTTATTTTTGTGTATGGTGTTAAGAAGTGTCCTAATTTCATTATTTTACAAGCAGCTGTCCAGTTTTCCCAGCACCATTTATTGAAGAGACTATCTTTTCTCCACTGTGTATTCTTCCCTCCTTTGTCAAAGGTAGGTGCCCATAGGTCAGGGAGTTTATCTCTGCACTTTCAGTCTTGCTCCCCTGGTGTTTATTTCTGTTTTTGTGCCCGTACTGTACTGTCTTAATGACTGTAGCTTTGTAGTATAGTTTGTATAGTAGTATAGTAGCTTTGTAGTATAGTTTGAAATCAGGAAGGTTGTTTCCTCTAGCTACATTCTTCTTTCGGAAGATTGCTTTAGCTAGTTAGTGTTTTTTTGTTTTACCCTACAAATTGTGAATTTTTTTGTTCCAGTTCTTTGAAAAATACCACTGATGGTTTGCTAGGGATTCCACTGAATCTGAAGATTGCTTTGGGTTGTATAGTCATTTTTCACAATATTGATTTTTCCAATCCAAAAACATGGACTATCTCTCCATTTGCATCATCTTTGATTCCTTTCATCAGTGTCTTATAGTTTTCTGCATACAATTCTTTTGTCTCTCTAGGTAGGTTTATTCCTGAGTATTTTATTCTTTTTGTTGCAATGGTGGATGGGATTGTTTCCTTAATTTCTCTTTCTGATTTTTCATTGTTAGTTTATAAGAGTGCAAGATATTTCTGTGTATTGGCTAGGTTTTTTACTTTCAATATATTGTTGCTGCAATACAATATAAATATGGGGTATCAGCTGAATGGAGGGCAAGGAACTGGGTTCATGGCATAGGCTAGCAGGCTAACAAATGTCATAAGGACATTTGTATAGGATGAACCCTTTAATCATTAATCAATAGGAAGCAGTCATTGTGAGTCTTAAGAGGAAATGCACCAAAGATTTTTCTCAAGCAAAGCCAATGTCTAGGGGGGTGTGTGTGCGTGCGTGTGCATGTGTGTCTGTGGTCAGTCACTCAGCTATGTCCAACTGTTTGCAGCCTCTTGGACTGTAGCCCACCAGGCTCCTCTGTCCATGGGATTTTCTAGGAAAGAACACTGGAGTGTGTTGCTACTTCCTTCTCCAGAGTATTGCCGTGACCCAGGGATTGAACCTACTTCTCCTGTGTCTCTTGCATTGGCAGGTGGATTTCTTACCATGGTGCCAACTGAGAAAACCTAAGTAAACATCAGACAAACTCAAGTTGACAGTTTGAAAAATAATAGGATTGTAATGTTTGAAAATATCAGAGATTAAAGAGACATGAAAACAAAATATAGCACCTGGTTCTGAACTGGAATCTTTGCTGTAAAGACAATACTGAAAGTGGCAAAACTGGAACTGTGTCTAAGGTTTAAATGGTAGAAACATATTGGCACTAACTTCCTAATGTTGTTGGTTGTACTATGATTATGTAAGAGTAGTTCTTTGTAAGAATTACACAGTGGAATATTTAGAAGTGATGGGACATCAGGTTGGCTATTTTCCTCAAATAGTTCAGGGCAAGAACTTTTAGGCATTTCCCTGGTAGTCCAGCAGTTAAGAATCCACTTGCCAATGCAAGGGTCATGGGCTTGAACCCTGGTCTGTGAAAATCCCACATGCTGCAGGACAACAAAGCCCACATGCCACAACTACGGAGCCTGCACTCTAAGCCCACAAGCCACAAACTACAAAGCTTGTGTACTTTCTCCACACAAGAGAAGTCACCACAATGTGAAGCCCATGCACCACAACTACAGAGCAGCCCCCACTCACCACAACCAGAGAAAATCCGTGCACATTAACAAAGACCCAGTGCACCCAAAATAAATAAATAAAACTTAAAATTTTTAAATTCTTAAAATGTACATGTATCTCTTCTGTAACCTTGATATTGCTTCAAAATTAGCACTTATTTTTAAAGAGCAAAAATCTACTAACCTAATTTATAAAGCAAAGGTCTCAGAATAAAGTGACATAGGTATAATACAAAAGTAAGTCAATTAGCATTTATCTATTGTGTTGGCGAAGACTCTTGAGAGTCCCTTGGACTGCAAGGAGATCCAACCAGTCCATCCTAAAGGAGATCAGTCCTGGGTGTTCATTGGAAGGACTGATGATGAAGCTGAAACTCCAGTACTTTGGCCCCCTCATGCAACGAGTTGACTCATTGGAAAAGACCCTGATGCTGGGAGGGATTGGGGGCAGGAGGAGAAGGGGACAACAGAGGATGAGATGGTTGGATGGCATCACCGACTCGATGGGCATCAGTTTGAGTAAACTCCGGGAGTTGCTGATGGACAGGGAGGCCTGGCGTGCTGCAATTCATGGGGTCACAAAGAGTCGGACACGACTGAGTGACTGAACTGAACTGAACTGATTGAGTTGTCAAGTGGGTTTCAGCAGTCTACATGATAAAATATGGCTACTACATAATCAAAATTAAGAAAGATATATATAGGAATAGTGGATCACTACATGTGTACTGGCATTAAATGCAATCAGCAGTCAAGAAGAAAGTGACCTGTGTGACCTGGAAAGGGCTCCAGGTGAGAATATAAGTACAAGCAGGATTTCAGGGTGGAGAATAAGCTCAGGTTCAGCAAAGGATGGTCAGGACGCCAATTTGACAAAGAGTAGTAGTTTGCAATGGACAGTACCATAAGATAAAGCAAAGGCAGACACAACATGGAGATCCTCGAAAGTGACATTACGGTGAGAGGGTGAGATGAGTAGCTTGCTAGTCCAAGCTAAAGGCTCACCTTAGCAGGTGGAATCAATTAGGACAAAAATCTATAATCATCTTCCTCTTTGACGAGCTGGCAACTAAGGCAATAGTTATCAAGTGTAATTATTTCTCTTCTCAAAAGTAATCCTATAGAAGCCCAATATATATAGCAGATTAAAATAAAGCTGCTCGCACTGAATACAGAGTGGGGAGTCCATAGCCTGAACTCTTGAACTGTTTTTGTCACTATGACCACTGATACTCTGCTGAGGAAGACCTAGGACTCAAGCATCTCAGATGGAAGACCACCTCTATAAAGCAGTCAGAAGAGGAACTCAGAGGTATTTATGCTCTGAAAGGTGCATTTTCAAGTGGAAAGGTTCACAATAACTAGCATATATGCTGTTTCTCTTTATCTTTAAGCACTAATGTATCAATCTGCATTCAAAACCACCCATTCTTACCTCTGCCTGAAATTTCTAGGCCCAATGGAGTTATTTTCATCAAGAAATATTAAGAACTTTTTCTTTATTCATAAAAGGATCATTTGGCACTTCTCTGTAGAAATATTTATGGAGATAATACATTTAGCATTCATTTCAATACTTTTTAATCTAATCAAAATATATCAAATTATTTTCTCTATCAGGCAGACACAGTTTGTGAAAATCTGGTTATATAGTCATTACCTTCAGGGATCTTCTTGAAAATATATGAGGTTGTGATCCTGAAAAAGAGACCCCTTAACTGATTTCAGATTTCAGCACCCCTGAGTAATTACAAATTATAGACTAAGGTTTCTTAAAATTCAATATAAATAAAATAATTTCAGAGTATTAAAATAATAGAATACTAGGAAAATATATTCAGAAATAATATTTAACTATAATTTCCTTTGAATAACATAATTTTCATTTTTAATAGGTATTGAAAAAATGTAATTGAGTTATCAAATATAGACTATTATGTTTAAATTTTCATTTATTTGATAAGATCTTAAAACTGTGTTAGAACTTTTAATTTATCTAAGCTATAACTGGGAAATGTACAAATACCTGTAACTTTAGCTGGAGTTTTTAGTTGAAACAATGCACTCTATGAAAATTAGTGCAAAATATTAGTTTTCTTGAGGCATCTTGAAGTTTAAGTATGCCTCTGCTGATACTTCCAAAATGACCACGATTAATAATTATATTGACCACTGTGTTTCTCACCAATCCATGTTAGCTAGATTTTACAATTTCTTTGGAGTATAATTCTTTTTCTTCCCTATTAGACCCAACACTTCCCTTGACAGACCATCCAGAGATTTCATCCTAGTTATGGACCCTGGTCATCAAGAAAATGTACAAAGGCAGGTGCTGAAGGAGGAAAGCATTGTCTTGTAAGGCACTTACCTCGCTGGAGGTAAGCAAGAAAGGCCTTAACTTCCAAAAAGGTAAGGTGTGCGTGCTGTTGCTTCCATCGTTGCCAGGCTCCTCTGTCCACGGGATTCTCCAGGCAAGAATACTGGAGTGGATTGTCATTTCCTCCTCCAGGGGATCTTCCCAACCCAGAGATGGAATCCACATCTCCTACGCCTACTTGCATTGGCAGGTGGGTTCTTTCCCGTTAGCATCACCTGGGAAACAAGCGGAGTGGGACACTTTTTGCAGACCCAGAGCATTCAGGAACTGAAGGCATGGAAGGATTTTAAGTGCCTCTAGCCTAATAGTCCCCATTGCAAATTTCAGGATCATACTTTCTCCTTATCAAAGCCAATACTGGTGAACGATACTTTCCTACACTGAGAACAGTTTTGTCTCTTTTATAGTCAAGTGCCATGTCTGGTTTCCAGCTCTGTCTTCTCTCTGGCTTAAGAGATGGGAGTCTCTTTAAATACTGTTTAGTAGACTCTCTAACTTTCATACTTTGCTTTAAATTCATAAAGAATAGATCTGAGCTGAATATGTTCTCTTCAACACACAAATGGTGTTTAGCAATAGCTACTCAATTCCAGTAATACTTATAGTTATGGGTTTCCTCAACCCACTCCAGTATTCTTGCCTGGGAAATCCCATGAACAGAGGAGCCTGGCAGGGTACAGTCCATGGGGTCACAAAGAATTGGACATGACTGAAGTGACTAAGCATACTTAGTACTTAGACATAGATATTGATCATTTAATCTGTGCTCTTCCACCTGCATCTTATCTATGTTCACCATTGGTGAAAGACGTAAAAATCACAAAACCAAAGCTAGCCACAGAACATCAACCCTTCATCTACCGAGTGGATGGGCTCTCACTGCCATTCCGCTAGTGAGTTGTCTAACTCTATAGTCCCATCTTTAAAGTCTGTTTCCTGGCACCAATTTCAGCCTTACCTCTGGTACTTTCTCCTGTAAGTGATTGATTAAGGATTCTCAGGAGAAAGGGAGTAAGTAACACAGTATAAGATAGAAAACCATTCAAAATAACAAACAAAGACAAAACAAGCAAGAATGTGATCTCAGCTAGAGACTAGCTTTAGTCTGATTCCATGGGGAGTTTGGAGCACAAGTTGCATCTTAAGAGTTGGTCCTACCATGTGCAAGGAAATCAACTTGGTCTGTTAGTCAGTTTTCAGCCTCTGGCTGCCGGGGGTTTGAGGATAGTGAAGTGGAGCCACAACCTCCTATGTAATGTTGTATCTGATTCAGGGGAGGCCAACTGTCCTGGGACGGACTGGCTGTGAGTTTTCAACAACCAGTTCTTAAGACTACTGTGAGAAAGTTGCTCCAAACTGATGAAGGAGATCTGGGCCACTCCATCATTCAAACCAGGATACTCTTGAGAATAAAAGGACACCCACTGATAAGTATGCAAAGAAAAATCAAGTATAAAGGAAACCAAGACCATCCCAGGCAAACGGGAATGTATGCTCACACTACCCTCATCCCATTACTCCCTTGCTATATGGGACACGTGCACAGAGGCCAGCTTTCTCTGAATGACATGCAACCTTCTCTACTGAGGTCTAGGGATGAAAGACCCGACATCTCCTCTATAAATCTCCCCTGCACCTCCGTGGGCTTGGGTTTGATAGGAGGGTGTAGATGAGGGAAACCTGAGAATGATTTCCTTTCTCTTACTCCTCCTTATTACAGCCCCTCAAGACCAAGAAGAGAATTGCTTACTTTATCCTAAACTACTGAAAAATTTAATCAGAGACATAAGGATTATTCCTCCCTTAAACATAAATTCAAGCCCATAGTACAAAATACATTTTGCCAATTGCATGATTGCAATGATATGTCCAAAATCAAATGATTTTGATTTTCAAAATCAAATTTTTGCAATGATATGTCCAAAATCAAAATTTGAAAAAGTGCAATAAATCTTTTTAAAATGGTATTAGAAGTGCTAAGGTTACAAAAATGTTAAAAATAAATAAAACCGAGAAGGAATATCTTTTAAAAACACTATAGTTGAGAAACCAAAGGAGTTGAAAAAATTGTGAAATGTTAAAACATGTTTCAGAAGTTGCAGCTGTGAAGTCATTTTTTAGTATTTCCAATATATAATTTTAAGACATCTGCTTCTGGGAAAATTTTATGAGAAAACAAAACATAGTAAGAAGAAAATCGATTTTCCAAATCCATGAAAAACAGATCCTTGCAAAGAAAAAGAAAAAAAAAATGTCTAATACTGTTTTCTGGAAGTTTACTTAGAAAATAGGGAGAAGCATTTTTTGTTGAAAGGCAGTGATTCCAACTTAGTGTGTGAAAGGTTAAGGCACAAGGGTACATATTTTGCAACTTGTCATCACAGTCTCAGGCTGCATAGCTAATTCTCAGAGTCTTATCATTCTGGGCAATAAATTAATGGACAAATCCATGAAACTAGTGCTGGTTTGATTTTCAGTGAATTATCTGATCAAATCATGAGAATAAACAGTATGCCATTTTTGTCTTTCTGGGCTGTTCTTTAGGTTTTTTTAGTTGAACTGGTATACACGGATGTTAGAGTGTGGATATAATATTTAGCAACTTGATCGAGATTTCATTTGGCAGACAATAAGCTGCATATGTACAACTTTTGACCTATAAGTGCACTCATGAAGACATCACTGTAATCAAATTAATAAACATATTCAATCATCCCCCCAAATTTCCTCCTGCCTCTTTGAAATCACCCTCCCTGTCCCTCTGACCCTACCCTATATCCCCAAAACTTCTCATTTTTTTCTGTTACTGTATGTTAGTTTGCATTTTATAGAATTTTATATAAATGATATCAGACAATGTACTCTCACTTTTCATCTGATTTGTTTCACTCCATGTAATTATTTTAATATTCATCCAGTTGGTACATATGTCAACAATATGTTTCTCTTCATTGGTGGGTACTATTCCATTGTATGGACTTCACTGCCTGCAATGCAGGAGACCTGGGTTTGATCCCTGGGTCCGATCCCTGGGTTGGGAAGATCCCCTGGAGGAGGGCGTGGCAACCCACTCCAGTATTCTTGCCTGGGAAATTCCATGGACAGAGGAGCCTGTCAAGCTACAGTCCATAGAGTTGTAGAGCCAGACACAAGTGGAGCAATTCAGCAGGCACACAAGCATTCAATTGTATGGATATGCCACGGTTTCTTTATCCATTCAACTGTGGATGAATATTTGGGCTATTTCCATTTGGAGGGCTATTACAAATAAAATTGCTATGAATATTTATGTGTGAGCCATTGTGTGCACATATGCTTTCATTTATCTTAGGTAACCTAGGAATAGAATGACTGGATCAGATGGTAGATTGGTGTTTACATTTTAAAGACACTGCCAAACTGGTTTTCCAAAGAGATTGTATATTTAATGTCATCACAAACAAATATGGCAAAGTTTCTTAGCTATAACAGGAAAACCATGATCTATAAAGGTTTAAAAAATAACAAATTGTATGTCATTGAAAGGTAAAACTGTTCCTCAAAAGACATTGTTAAGTGAATAAGAAAATAGTCTACAGATTGAAAGAAGATATTTTTAAATTACATACCTGATAAATGGTTTCTATACTGAATATAAAGAACTCTCAAAATTTAATAATAAGAAATAACTACCGATAAAACAGGTGAAATATTTAAACAGACACTTTACCAAAGAAGATATATGGAAAGTAAATAGGCATGTGAAAAGATGGCCAATATTATCAGTTACCAGGGAAAGGAAAATTAAAACCTCAGTGAGATACTACTACACATTAGTAGAATGGCTTAAATTAAACAGACTGACCATATCAAGTTAACAAGAAAGAACTAGAACATACACTGCTGGTAGAAACAATATTTTAAATGTATTGAGTGGGTGATGTGTTAGGCTGTAAGAACACTTGCTATACTCTGATGTGGGAAGTGTTACTCTCACTTTGTTAGCAATGCTTTCTCCCTAAGGAAGAGAAAGAGAACTGATGTATTTCATGGAATACTTTTAGATGTTATTTTATTACAATATATGCTATTAGCCATGCCTTCATTTCCGAAACAATGTATTCCTTCTCTTCACTGTGACTTTTTGCATTGCCTTCTTGAGTGACCAATCCCCAGTTATCTTTAGCTTACTGTTTCTCCTCTTTTCATCTATTGAATATTGATGTTCCTTAGGGTACTTTCTAAACTTTGTTTCCGTCTTACTCCACAAGCCCCATGAGGCACCTCGCATCACCCAGTCTCTATACTGCAATGACATGTGCACTGACTATCTGTGAATGAACATCCTTAATACTGAGATGTCTCTGGAGATTCAGCTCTACTAAAGTGTCCCACTGGCAACTAAAATATTACCAAGTTTGTGTTTAAATATTTCTATGCCCTACCAGTATGCTTCCTCATTGTTCTCTATGACATTTACTACAATTTCCATTCATTCAAGTCCCTGAAACAAAAATCCAACTATTATCTTTGACTCCTTCCTCTTGCTAGTGCATTTATGTTATTGATGCTACTCCTTAAATATTTAAATATTACCTCTACTATCCTCTTCTCTCCATTTTCAGTGGCCTAACTTCAGACTCCATCATTTTTTTGCCTGGAATCTTCTGATGATCTGATCACCTTAATTCTAGTAACAGGACCTCTAATCACTTTACACACTGGCCAGATCATTATTTCTAAAAATCAAATAACTTCTATCAGTCTACTGCTTCAAATATTTCAATGACTTCTACTACAGTTTAGAATATAGTCACTTTAAAATGATAAACTCTTTATAAATGGTAAAAAAAAAAAAATGAAATAAGTAAACTAACCTTAGGACCAGCTTTACCTCACATATTTTTTCTTAACATCTTCCCTCATGAAATTTATTCTCAGTCTTACCAAATTTCTTCCTCAAACTTTCTATATTCTCTTTTTATTT
Organism: Cervus canadensis; assembly: GCF_019320065.1. Classification (NCBI taxonomy): domain Eukaryota; kingdom Metazoa; phylum Chordata; class Mammalia; order Artiodactyla; family Cervidae; genus Cervus; species Cervus canadensis. The sequence goes on along the minus strand of NC_057401.1, from coordinate 32,803,869 downwards.
CACAGCTTTCCCATAAGTTGTTCCGACTATTTGGAACATTTTATTACTCTTTCATGACCCGTTTACCCGTGAACTTTTATATAAATTCTACTTATCTTTCTACATAATTATATTGGTGGTCAATTCCAACAGGAAGCTTTTATAGATCTTACAATATTTGACTAGGTTAGATGCCCATCCTTGCGTGCATTGGCATCACTTCAGACATAATATCTTAAAATGAGCTTATATCTTAAAATATCTTAAGATATCTTATATGAGCTTTATATGAGCCATGTGAATCAGAAAGTACTGTGGGGACAAGGGCCGTGTCTGCATTTCCCACAACTATATCCTTTGCTTAGAACATAATATGCATTTAATTAATATTATTTTCTCTAATGAATGAATACATTAATAAATGAATACAGAACTTGGAATCCCTGGGCTCGAGAAGGGAGGCTCACAGAAAAGTGGAAAGACAAAAAGAAGTTAAAGAGTAGGAATGAATGTGAATAGAAACAAAGATGAATAAGTGTTTGCTAGATGGGAAAAGGTCTACCTAATCAACTCCCACAAATAAATATAAAAGCCTTTGCTACCCCTACTTCAAGGCAGTCCAATATAACTCTGTTTACATTTGAGGATGTACACTAAGTTTTAGGAGTAACAAATTAAATGCAATCAGGAAGCAAAACATACGTAACCAAATTCTAAATAATTGCTTCTAATGACATTGGTACACACCATAGAAAGAATAGCATGTGGCTGGAGATAAGAGAAAGAGGAAAGGTTTCTCACTGGAGTATGGAAATCCTAAGTCAACCAAAGCATAGCATGTGTATCTGAGCTAAAACAAGTTCACCAACACTAAGTAAATGTACCTTCTTGAAGATTGTATTTTAAAAAAGAATAAAAACACACAAGATATCATTTTCAGAGTTAAAAAACCCCACAATATTATCTTACTGAAATTTGACTCAGGATATAAAACTATTTGCTTCACAGATGGCCAGTGCAGGAGATGCAAGAGACACGGGATTGATGCCTGGGTCAGGAATATCCCCTGGAGGAGGAAATGGCAATCCACTCCAGTGTTCTTGCCTGAGAACTTCCATGAATAGAGGAGCCTGGCGGGCTAAAGTCCTTGGGGTCACAAAGAGTCGGACATGACTAAGTGACTGAGCGTGCACACACACGCACATCAAATTACTCAATGTATTATTGTCCTTTCCCAAATCTTTTTTTAAATTTTACTCAATCTTTTTATTCCTATCAAACTTAAAGTTTTGCCAGTATTTTTGAAGATTCCAGTGGACCATGATAAGTTTTAGAGACAAACTTGTGATACTCAGTTTTATTAAACATTATTTTGTACACGAAATTATTTATCTGATACCTGAGTTTTATTTTTATTGGGGATAATTTAAAACTGCATTACCTATAGGGTAATTCATAATAAAGTGAAGAATTCTATAGAACTGTAAAATAAGAAATGGAGGATTGATGACATTTCCTGGGAGGTGATCAAAAATAAGTGAATGATTTCAAAGATTATGTGGCAAAGGGGCAGAATACAGGTGCATAACAGGAAAAAGACTTATCTATTAATACTAACCTTTGTTCAGTTGAATTGGTAAATACTGTTGAATTTCCTTCAGGGAAAGAGCAAGTCCTAGAAATGTTTACCTACAGATATTGGCAAAGCTAATCCAAAACTCTGCTCTTTTTTTTATACAGACACAGATTCCTGACTAGACTTGATTTCAGGCTGATAGAAACATTTCTTAAAACACTTGTTTGTTCAATGCATAACTATCTATGAACATTATTATTTCTTCCAAATCTACTTTGACATAGTTTTCATTGACATAGTTTTCCTTTGACAGGGTAACCTAAAAATAACATATAGAGAAATTTTTCTTAGTATCCATATGTATTATCCATATATATATATGGATATATATATCTGGATATATATATATATATATCTGTATTATATGTTACGTTGAATTCGTCTACGAAAAAAACAACAGTGATTCAGCTGAATTAACAAACCAATCAATTTTATAGTGATTTGTATATAAAGAATAGCCATCTGATTCAATGTTTTATGTTTTGTTGGCATTGCGGAATATTGAAGGTGAAGGGAAAGAAAGGAAGATGAGGTCTCTGTGCAGATTAAATATTCAGCCTGGAGTCCATCACCAATGAAACCAGTGAAATCATATTCATAAACTAATGACAAGATATCCTTTTTAACAAATCCACAAATTTTGGTCATATTTGAGACCAGTCTATTATTTCATTAGTAATGTTAATGCTACTGTTCAGTCATTCTTCAACCTTCTCTTAGCTGTTGTTTCATAACCTTTGCTTCCCCAAACCATGATAGCTAGGGTTTTATTAATACATAAGCACATGTCAGTGGTAATTGCTCAGCCACTAACTTTCATGCCTACCTGTTCTGTGAGACCATAATTTTCCTGCAAACGCCACTCTCCATAGTCACTTCCGGACATTCTTTAGAGAATATTTCAAGTTTACTCATGTGCAAAGTCCATTAGACACCACATAGCACCACTGTCATCTTCCCGCCTAGCTCTGACCCCCTCCCGGGCGATGCATGAAGCCAGGGCCCGTGTTTGGTTGCCCTGTCCACCGTTCCACACTGTGTGCACTCATTTGCTTCAGTTGTGTCTGACTCTTCACAACCCCATAAACTGCAGCCTCCTGGCTCCTCTGTCCATGGGGTTCCCATGGCAAGAATATTTGAGTGGGCCGCCATGCCCTCCTCCAGGGTATCTTCCAGACCCAAGGATCAAACCCATGTCTCTTGCATCTCCTTCACTGCAGATGGAACTTTGCTGTTGAGCACCGGGGAAGCCCACTACCATGCCCATACTTTGAAACTCTTTCAGGCACAAACCAGTGCAGTGTTTGGGGTTCCTCAATGTCTAGACATTATGCTTGTTTCTTTTCTTTATTTATATGCTATTCTATAAATGACCAGATTTGAAAAGAAACAAAGATTCTACTTATAAAATATTATAATACTTTTAATGTGAAAGGTACTAGATAGGTTAAATGGCAGATAACATATAGCTAGAGAAAGGAAAATATGTTGGAAGAGAACAGAGAAGAGAAATTACACACAGTGCAGCATAAAAAGAAAAACATGGAAATTAATAAATTGAAGGTAAGAGAAGACCTAACAGAGAGAACAGGAAAAATACAATATTCAAAGAGATTAATGATGGAGAGTGACTCAAAATGGCTGCAAGATAAAAAAAAAATCAGACTCTTAAAGCATAATAAATTCCCAGCAGAGGATATAAGATGAAACCTATTTCTAAGCACATTTCTGTGAATCTTAAAATACTAAAGACATGCAAATTCTAAAAAAAGCAAAAGAGAAAGAAAAAATAAAAAACAGACATATTTGTCAATTTATTATAAAATTAAAGCTGGAAAAGAGTAGAATAATATCTCTACACTAGCAGAAAATAACTGACTGACTAGAACTATAGACTCTTTGAAATAATTTTTTAAGAAATAAGAATAAAATGAACTTTGCAACCAACAAAAAGCAGCCTTGAAGGAGAAGAGAATGAAAGCTAGTAGAAAGGACTAAAATACAAAAGTAAAGGATAAGCAACATAATTTGTAAAATCATAGGAAATATAAAGAAACAGTTTTTTTAATAAAATAACAATATTAATAAATAGTAATCATTAATCATGGATTGTAAAATATAAAATTAAACTAATTATAGTGTACTCCCTTAACATTTATGAAAGGAGTATTCTAGTAAGCTTATAATTAGTAGCAGGGGAGAAATAAGTTAAATTTAGACTTTGTAAACTATGCTAAATGTCTAGATATTCAAGAAAACAGTAATAATTCTCTATCTTCACATCAACAGAAGGGGAAATAGAATTTTTAAAACTTAGTCATTCTAAAAGAAGTCAGGAAAAGATAAAAAAGAAAACATGGGAAAAGTTGGAAACAAGAAAATTACCAAACGTGATATAAAAATAAAACTGAATGAAAAATCACAATAACTATAAATGGACTGTATCTGTCAATATCAGAAATTACTATATAGGAATAACACATAGATTATGAAAACTTAGCACAATTGTCACTATGTAGGTATATATAACTGACTCAGAAGAAAGACAAATATTAAAGGGACAAAAGAAAACTTTTTAAAGAAGGTGATACATGAGCTGAGTATCTGAGTGTGTGTGGGAGTTTACCAAGGACACAAAATGGACAAGAACTTTCCAGAAATAAAATCAGCTTTTGTGAAGAATAATTGTGGTGTATTTTTAACATTTTCCTTCAGTCAATGTAAAAATGACAGAGTGGGAGAAAAAAGGAAAAAAAAACATTAGAAGTTAGAATCTTTTAACCATTATCAAAGATTTACCTGTTCTAGAAAATTTTCCTTGATAATCTTTTAAAATAAAAGATATTTTCATTATCTGAGTTAGTTCTATTGAACTTTAGATAAGTGATTATAAACATTGGCAGTAACACTCATAACACTGCATGCATGCTAGTCATGTCTGACACTTAGCAACCCCATGGAGGCCACCAGAGGAGTCCCACCATGAGATTTCCCAGGCAAGAATACTGGAGTGGGTTGCATTTCCTTCTCCAAGGGTTCTTCCCGACCCAGGGACTGAACCTGGATTTCCTGCATCTCCTGCATTGGCAGGTAGACTCTTTACCACTGCACCACCTGGGAAGCCCCAAAGTTTGCATTGGGTGAGGGAAATAAAGATATTATATGAAATGTTTCAAACATGCAATACTCTTGAATTTTTGGTATTAAAAAGATCTTTACATTATGATTAAGGGAATAATGTGTAATAGATTTTTGTTTGCTTTTTGTTAGTTTTTAATTTTTCTTTTTTTTTTTTTTTGGTAAAACAAGGAGTTAGCAATAAAATCAAAACTCTTGTACTAAATTGCATTCTATTGTCCACAAAATCCAAAAGTCTGGAAAAACCACTAAATTAAATGACTCTCAAAACTCTTTTGCAATGAACTATGCAGCTTGAAAAATAATGCTTTCCAAAGACTACACATGAAATTTAAAGACTTGGCTTTAAGTAGAACCAATCTGAAAACTATATAAAGTATTCTTCTCCAATTTGATACATATATTTCTTCAGTAATGCATATTTGTCTCTTGTTGTCAGAACAATAAGCTTAAAATTAGGGATACAAACTTTATATCTATTGCTCTCCTCCAGAGGGAAAATGTTTCATTTAATAATTTAGTTCCTACACACATATATATGCTTTTAATATTTGCATATAAGCTAATCAAATAAAAGACCACAATGATCAGCTAGTTTCCTGGTGTGATTAAATTATTTAACATTATGTGCTCACTGACACTTAGCAAATACACCATGCCTGTCAAAGAACTAAATATGGTATTAGACCATGGAAACTAACCATACTCTATTCAATATGGAGCTCATATTTAATTTCCAAAACCAAAGAGTTAAAAAGTAAAATTTAACTATGTCCATCCAGCTTAAAGCTCAATATGCCAAAAACTAAGATCACGGCATCTCGTCCCATCACTTTACAGCAAATAGATATGGAAAATATGGAAGGAGTAACAGATTTTATTTTCTTGGGCTCCTAAATTACTGCGGACAGTGACAGCAGCCATGATATTAAAAGACACTTGCTTCCTGGAAGAAAAGCTATGACAAACCTAGACAGCATATTAAAAAGCAGACATTGCTTTGCTGACAAAGCTAGTTGAAGCTATGCTTTTTCCAGCAGTCATGCATGGATGTGCAAGTTGGACCATAAAGAAGGCTAAGCAACAAAAAGTTGATGCTTTCGAACTGAGATGCTGGAGAAGACCCTTGAGAGTCCCTTAGACAGTAAGAATATCAAAACAGTTAATGCAAAAGGGAATCAACACTGAATATTTCATTGGAAGGATTGATGCTAAAGCTGAAGTTCCAATACTTTGACCACCTGATGTGAAGAACAGATTCATTGGAAAAGACCTTGATTCTGGGAAAAATTGAGGGTAGGAAGAGAAAGGTGGGGGACAGAGGATGAGATGGTTGGATGGCATCATCGACCCAATGCACATGATTTTGAGCAAATTCCAGGAGATAGTGAAGGACAGGGAAGCCTGCTGTGCTGCAGTCCATGGGGTCGCAAAGTCAGACTTGACTAAGTGACTGAACGACAATAACAAATGCCCATTATATCTAAGTTTTCTTACAGATTAAAGCACTGAAAGATTTAACAGAGCCATAATTCTCTGTATTTCCTACATCCTTCAAGAAAAACATACTCTTACAAAGTAGATCTCTCATAACTTATGACTAGAATATTTGAACAATAATATCTACTAGGCTTGCCATAATGAAATGAGAGTGGATATAATCAATGCCTCCTTCATGAAAGAACTGTGAGGTGTTTGATCATGAGGAATGAGATGTAATACAGGTGTATGTGTGTAACTTTCATATACATCTTTCTATGAGGTCTATGATCTTTCTATGATCCCTAAACCTATTATCACCTATTATTTTCATTTTATTAGTAAATTCAAAAAAAACAGGAGAACACAGATGAGCCAAAGATAAAACTTTGCCAACAATTTCATTTTCTTTTAAGAGGAAGCCAATTTTCATAGTATATTAGGATCATCGAAAAAACAAGAGAGTTCCAGAAAAACATCTATTTCTGCTTTATAGACTATGCCAAAGCCTTTGACTGTGTGGATCACAATAAACTGTGGAAAATTCTGAAAGCAGCATGGGAAACCAGACCATCTGACCTGCCTCTTGAGAAAACTGTATGAGCTCACCATCCGGGTCAACTCGTTGTGCTATATTGGCTATCCGCGATGTGCTGACCCCATGAGTTGAGGGCACGCCAGCCTCCCTGTCCATCACCAACTCCCAGGAGTTTACTCAGCTCTGCCCATTTGAGTCGGTGATGCCATCCAGCCATCTCATCCTTCTTGCGTCCCTTCTCCTCCTGCCCTCAAACCCTCCCAGCATCAGGGTCTTTTTCCAATGAGTCAACTCTTCACATGAGGTGGGCAAAGTATTGGAGTTTCAGCTTCAGCATCAGTCCTTCCAATGAACACCCAGGACTGATCTCCTTTAGGATGGACTGGTTGGATCTCCTTGCAGTCCAAGGGACTCTCAAGAGTCTTCTCCAACACCACAGTTCAAACGCATCAATTTTTTGGTGCTCAGATTTCTTTATAGTCCAACCCCCACATCCATACATGACCACTGGAAAAACCATAGCCTTGGCCAGACAGACCTTTGTTGTCACAGAAAACTAACCAATCTGATCACAGGACCACAGTCTTGTCCAACTCAATGAAACTAAGCCATGCTGTGTGGGGCCACCCAAGACAGTCGGGTCATGGTGGAGAGGTCTGACAGAATGTGGTCCACTGGAGAAGGGAATGGCAAACCACTTCAGAATTCTTGCCTTGAGAACCCCATGAACAGTAGGAAAAGGCAAATTGATAGGATACTGAAAGAGGAACTACCCAGATCAGTAGGTGCCCAATATGCTAATGGAGATCAGTGGAGAAATAACTCCAAAAAGAATGAAGGGATGGAGCCAAAGCAAAAACAATACCCAGTTGTGGATGTGACTGATGATAGAAGCAAAGTCCGATGCTGTAAAGAGCAATATTGCGTAGGAACCTGGAATGTTAGGTCCATGAATCAAGGCAAATTGGAAGTGGTCAAACAGGAGATGGCATTTGGTATAGTCACTTTTTAAAATTTTAGCCAATCTGAAAGCTGTGTAAGAATACCTCATGATGGTTTTAATTTGCATTTCCCCAATGAGTAGTCAAGCTAAACATCTTCTCATGTGCTTACTTGCCATCTGCAGGTCTTCTCTGGTGAAAAGCCTGCTCATGACCTTTGCCCATGTTCTAATTGGATAGTTCTGGTCGTTGAGTTTTGAGAGGTCTTTATATATTTGAGATACTACTCCTTTGTCAGATAAGTGGCTTACAAATGTTTGTCCCCACTCTACAGTTTGTCTTTTTATTCTTGTGACAAGGTCTCTCACAGATCAAAAGTTTTACTTTTGATGAAGCCAAATTTGTTCATTTTTCCTTTAATAGATTATGATTTTGCTGTCAGATCTAGGAACTCTTTGCCTGGACTATTTCCCCAAAGATATTCTTATATTTTCCTACATTTATATTTTACATTTAAGTTCATAATTAACTTTTAACTCATTTTTGTGTAAGGTGTGAGATTTAGTTCAAGCTTCAGTTTTTTGGCCTCTATGTCCAGTTACTCCAACAGCATTTGGAACGATGCATTTTTCTCCCATTGAATTGCTTTTGTATCTTTGTCAAAAATCAGTTGGACAGGACTTCCTTGATGGCCCAGTGGTAAAGAACCTACCTGCCAATGCAGGTAGGGACACAGGTTCAATCCCTGGTCCAGGAAGATCCTACATGCCACGGGGCAACTAATCCAGTGCACCTGTGTTCTAGAGCCCGTGAGCCACAGCTACTGAACCCATATGCTGCAACTAGTGAAGCCCGCCTACCGCAGCTACTGAAGCTCGAGTGCTGCAATTTCTGAAGCCCACAAGCTCTAGAGCTCATGCTCCAAAACAAGAGGAGCCACTGCAAGGAGAACCCCACACACTACAACTAGAGACTAGCTAGTTGTAGCTACAACTACAACTAGCCCATGCTCCCCATAAGAGAAAGCCTGCACACAGCAATGAAGACCCAGAAAGCCAAAAATAAATAAATAAAAATTTTTAAAAATGAGTTGGGCATGTTTGTCTGGATCTATTTCTGAGTTCTTCATCCTGTTCCATTGATCTAGGTGACTTCCCTTTGCCCCTATGACACAATCTTGATAATAGTGGCTGTACATTTAGTCTTGACTCATAGACTGATTCTTTCATTGTGTTCTTTTTCAAATTTGCTTTAACTGTTCTAGTTCCTTTGTCTTTCCAAATAGACTTTTAGAATAATCTTGCCATATCTACAAAAACAGTCCTGTTGAGATTTCTATAGGAATTGTGTTAATCTAGTATATCAATTTAGAAAGAAATTATATCTTTACTATTTTAAGTCTTTGAAACCATGAACAAAACATACTGCTCCATTTATTTAGATCCTCTTTGATTTCTTTTATCAGAATTGTGTAGTTTAAACATACAAGTCCTACACATGTTTTATTAGATTTACACCTAAATGTTTCATTTTTGAGCAGTTCTAATAATATTGCAGTTTTAATTTTGATGTTCACTTGTTTGTTGCTAGTATATGGACATATAATTGATTTTTGTATGTTTATTTTGTATTCTGCAACCTTACTGAATTCATTTACTAGTTCAGGAAGGTATTTTTTGTAGATTCCTTGGAATAATCTGCATAACAAGATTATCGCTAAACAGGGATGATTTTATTTCTTTCTTTTCAATCTGTATATCTTTTAATTCCTTTTCTTGCCTTGTAGCTCTGGCTAGAACTTCCAACACTCAGTTGAATAAGAATGGTGAAAATGGACGTCTTTACTTTGTTCCTGATCTTATGTGAAAATTATACAGTCATTAAGCAGTAAACACAAGCTTAGTTTTTATTGATGCTCTTTATCAAGTTGTGGAAATTCCCCCCATTCCTATTTTTTTGAGAGATTTTATCAATGGGTATAGAATTCTGTCAAATGCTCTTTTTCCTGCATCAATTGATTTGGTCACGTAATTTTTCTTCTTTAGTCTGTAAATGTGGTGAGTTGTACTGATTGATTTTCAAATACTGAACCAAATTTGCATTCCTGGAATTCCTTAGTTATGGTGTATAACTATTTTTACATATTGTTAAATTTTATTCGCTAGTGCTTTGTGAAGATTTTTAAGTCTATATTCATGAGAAAAATTGGCCCTTGGTTTTCTTCTTTGTACTGTCTTTGGTTTAGATAACAAGGTAAAACTGGTTTCACAAAATGAATCGCTAAGTTTTCTTTCCATTTCTACTTTCCTAAAGAGACTGTGAGAATTGATATTTAAATGTTTCACAGAATTCTCCAGTGAAAGCTTCTTAGCCTGAAGATATCTTTTTGGTATTTTTAAATTAAAAATTTAATTTCCTTAATACTTACAGAGCTACTCAATTAATCTATTTCAAATTGCGTGAGTTGTAGTAATTTGTGGATGTGGTTCATTTTTGAGGATGTGGTCCAATTTTTCTAACTTATCAAATTTACATGCACACAGTTTTCTGTAGTTATTCCTTTATTGTCCTGTTGATGACTGGGGAGTCTGTAGTGATTTCCCCTATTTCATTCCTTATTCTGAGTCCATCCACCAAGCGTTTTATTTCAGTTATTTACCAGTTCTAAAATGTCCATTTGGTTCCTCTTTATATCTTCTATTCTTTTGCCTAGCCTTTTTAAGTTTGTATTTGCTTCAAAAGTATTCAGTTTTTCATGAAGCATTTTTACCACGACTGCTTTAAAATCTTTGTCAGATAATTCTGATATCTTTGCCATGTCAGTGTTGATATTCATTGATTGTAATTTTTCAATCAGTTTGAGCTCTTACTGGTTCTTGCTACAATGAGCAAATTTTGATTGAAACCTGGGCATTGTTTATTCTGCTGAGACTCTGGATCTTACTGAAACCTTCTGTTTCAGATGGTTTTCTCTGGCACTGCTCCAGCAGTGGAGGTGGGAGAGGAGTGCTGCTTCATCCCTGCCAGGTGAAAGCTCCTCGATCTGCCTCTGTGGGCACCTGACTAGAGGAGAGGAGGCTTTTATTACTGCTGGGAAGGGATGGGAGTTCCCAGCCCCACATGGTCTCCACTGACATCACACTTGGGGTGGTCTCACTGGTGCTTGGTGATGGTGAAGATCCAGACCCTTCACTGTGTGCATGCATGCTATGCTTCAGTTTTGTCCAACACCGTGAGACCCTATGGACTGTGGCCTGCCAGGCTCCTCTGTCGATGGGATTCTCCAGGCAAGAACACTGGAGTGGGTTGTCGTACCCTCCTCCAGGGGATCTTCCCAACCCAAGGACCAAATCCACATCTCTTATGTCTCCTACATTGGCAGACACTTTACCACTCACACCATGTTGGAAGCCCAGACCCTTCCTTAGACCTCCTCTATTAGCACTAGAGAGAGGGGAGGGAGGGGCACCTCAACACATCCAGGTGGTGGCAGAAGTTAGGACTTCCCTGCTGATACCACAAGAAAGGGGGACCTCATAACTATCTGGCAAGGATGACAGTCCCTGTTCTCCACCTGGCCTCCTCCTGTATGGCTCCAGTGGTGTTTGAGGGGCATAATCTGTGGGCTTTTTTTTTTTCATTCATTTTTATTAGTTAGAGGCTAATTACTTTACAATATTCTAGTGGGCTTTGTTATACATTGACATGAATCAGCCATCTGTGGGCTTTTAAAGCGTTGCTCTTCAAAGCAAGCAAGCCTCTCCAACTGACATTCAATGTGGTGCTATTGTGTTTTCC